>NC_053023.1:468518656-468791237 GCF_003073215.2 Triticum urartu
TGGTTTCACTCATTTGTCAAATAAGCAACTTAGTTGTACCTCATATCTTCCTCTTCCATTTCCTCCGGTGCCATCCTAGATCTCGGGATGAGATCCTTTCGTAGTGGTGGAGTGTTGTAACGCCCCGGATGTAACTGGCCATATTTGTACTCCGACTCTTGCCTTTTCTGGAGATGCGATAGAAGATTCCCTTCGTGGTGGGGTTGTTGTCTTTGTTTTGCATTTTGTTCATGTCATGCATTTCATATCATGTCATCATGTGCATCTCATTTGTATACGTGCTCGTCTCATGCATCCGAGCTTTTTCCCCATTGTCCGTTTTGCAATCCGACGCTCCTACGTCCTCCGGCGCCCCCTTTTGTCTCTTTTCATGAGTGGGTGTTAAACATTCTCGGAATGGCCCGAGATTTGCCAAGTGGCCTTGGTACACCACCGGTAGACCGCCTGTCAAATTTCGTGTCATCTGGAGTCCGTTTGATACTCCAGCGGTTAACCGGGGAACCGTAAAGGCCTCGTGTGTGTTGCAGCCCAACACCCCTCCAAAACAGTCCAATAACCCTTCAAAACCACTCCCATGTCCTCCGCCGTCGGATCACGATCGCGTGGTCGAAAACTACACTCCATTTGGACATCCCTACCTCCCTCTACCTATATAAACACCTCCCCTTCCATTTTCACGGACGAAACCCTAGCTTCTTCCTCCTCCCGCTGACGGACATGTCCAACCTCACGCCCGGACATGTCCGCCACTGCCCCTGCCCAATCCGGAGCCGCCACCTGTCCGCCGCCGTCGTCCCCGCGGCCGCGGCCCGCCGAGCCCATCGTGGGCACGAACCGGCCCGCCGCCTCTGCCCGAAGCGCCGCCCGCGCTCGTCGCCGTTCACCGGCCCCGCTGCCGAACCTTGCCGCCACCGCCACCTTCGCCCCCGCCTTGCCCCGCGCCGGCTGTCACCTCGCCGATGCACGCCACGGCTCCACTGCCATCAACCTCGTCCGCGTCGCTCGCACGGCGTCGCCTCCACCCCGCCGCCTGTTCGCCGGCGACGCCACCGCAGCTCCCGCCGCGCCTCCCAGCTCGCTGGAGCGCTGCCCCGCGCCGCTGCCGGAGCGCCCCGTCTCCTCCACCACCTCGGCTCCAGTGCCTCCGTCCCTTGTCCTCTAGTGGCGCGCCGCTGTAGGGCTCTGCCGACCCCGCCGGCGGCCAGATCCGGTCGGGCCGGACCGGATCAGGCCACCCTCGCCCTCCTTCATCCTCTCCGGCGATCACCGGAACACTAGGATCGTCGGAGCCGATGTTGACCCGCTCCGGGACGAGATCCACCGGTCCCTCCAAGCAAACGGCGCATCTCCTCCCCGGATCTCTCCATCCCGTACCACTACGTCCAGTTTCCGGAGGTTGATTTTCTCTGTCCTTTATCTGTGATATTTTCAGGCAATGTTCATCGCATCATAACTCCATGACCGTAGCTCCGTTTCATGCATATGAGATATCAAAATGTTCATTGTGAGATGCTATTCATTTCATTCCATTGTGGGAAGCTTGTTTGAGTCCGTCTTGATGCCCAAATCGTTGATGCAAGAGTGCTATAAATTGTTAGGTCCTGTTACTTATCAGAGTATGAGGTTTTGTCATTTTTGTCACATTCGTTGTGTGCTGCATATGGGCATGAGATATACATGTGTTTTTATCTATGTCATGCCATCTTTACAGGGGTGCTTGCCATATATTTTTGTGATCAATGTGGTGACTAGCACAAGCATGCAAAGTAGCCTTCGTGTTATTGCTGATTTTAGGGACTTAGGATTTTGCTAAGTCCTTGGTCTGCTGTTATTTTTATGCCATGTAACCATGATGCTACAGTGAGATACATGCTTGTTTTGAGTTGCTTAATTAAGGATGATTTGGACATATGGTTGTGCTCTATCCATCCATGCCCCTGTTTACAATTATGGAGTGCCCTAGCATGTCTTAATCTTGATCTACTTTTGCTATAAAATGTTCCTGGTAGCTTGTTTACATGTTAATCAATTTTGCCATGGTTGTTGTAGTTGATCCATGCATGCTATGAACTTGTTCTTGCCATGGTTAGCTTCATGAACATGTCATATTGCTATAGGAATGCTTATCTTGTCATGCAATGCTTTGTGATGAGTGTTTTGAGCTCGCAAAGATGCCTTCATAATTCTGTTTTTGACATGCTCTGTTTTCTGCTAAGTCTGAATCTGTTAACAATACTTGCTATGTTTACATGGGTGCCATCATACCTTTTGTGCCTTTTTGGCTCATGACCAGTAAGGGACTTTTGTTCTACGCATTTAGTAGATTCATGTCGTGCCATGTATTGCTATGATTTCTTCATGTAGCATGTTGTTTGCTTGCTCCAAACATGGCTCCCTGATGCTATTTCCTGTCATGTTAGTATTTTCACTAAGTCTGTGAAGCTGATATCTTTTGCACTTTTCCATGCTTGTTTGAACCTGTTCTAGTGTGATTAGTCGTAGCTCAGTGTTCATGTTTTGTCAAGCATCTTGAGTAGAACATTTCCTTATGCCTTGTTGCTATGTTGAAGTGCAGTAGCTTAGTTTCTTGTTGCATTCTAGATGGCATCGTGCTGTTAATCGCAGATTGTGCCATTCTTGTTTTGCTTGCCTTTTGCAAACCGTGCATCCGATTCCGGTGATCTTTATATCAATTTCGACCGAAATCATCTCATATTTCCAGAGGCGCACTTGGTTTGACAAGTTGATGCCTTGTTCATCCTTTTCCTTCTGGAACACGCATATGCATTGCATATCACATCTCACATATCATGCCATGTTTTGCATCATGTTGCTTGTGCATTGCAATGTGGTTGATTGTTGTTCCTTTGCTTGTGTTCTTGCCTTGGGTAGAGCTGGGAGACGAGTACGTGATCGAGGAACCTGTTGAGTACGCTTACGAGGATCAAGATTTCGTCAACTCTGAGAACTTTGCAGGCAAGATGACCATACCCTCGAAATCACTTCTATCTTTGCTTGCTAGTTACTCGCTCTATTGCTATGCCACGATACCTACCACTTGCTATATCATGCCTCCCATATTGCCATGTCAAGCCTCTAACCCATCATTCCTAGCAAACCGTTGTTTGGCTATCTTACCGCTTTGCTAAGCCCCTCTTATAGCGTTGTTAGTTGCCGGTGAAGATGGAGTTTGTTCCATGTTGGAACATGGATATTTGTTGGGATATCATTATTATATCTTGTTTACTTTAATGCATCTATATACTTGGTAAAGGGTGGAAGGCTCGGCCTTATGCCTGGTGTTTTGTTCCACTCTTGCCGCCCTAGTTTCCGTCATACCGGTGTTATGTTCCTTGATTTTGCGTCCCTTACGCGGTTGGGTGTTATGGGAACCCCTTGACAGTTTGCTTTGAATAAAACTCCTCCAGCAAGGCCCAACCTTGGTTTTACATTTTCCTAACAACCTATCACCTTCCCTTGGGTTCTGTAGACTCAAGGGTCATCTTTATTTTAACCCCCCGGGCCAGTGCTTGTATAAGTGTTGGTCTGAACCTGTCAGCCGCCGGTGGCCACCAGGGGCAACTCTGGGTTAGCCTACCGGAATCTTGGACAATCCGGTGTTGCCCTGAGAACGAGATATGTGCAGATCCTATCAGGATGTCGGCACATCGGGTGGCTTTGCTGGTCTTGTTTTACCATTGTCGAAATGTCTTGTAACTGGGATTCCGAGACTGATCGGGTCTTCCCCGGAGAAGGAATATCCTTCGTTGACCGTGAGAGCTTGTGATGGGCTAAGTTGGGACACCCCTGCAGGGTTTTGAACTTTCGAAAGTCGTGCCCGCGGTTATGGGCAGATGGGAATTTGTTAATGTCCGGTTGTAGAGAACTTGACACTTAACTTAATTAAAATGCATCAACCGCGTGTATACCCATGATGGTCTCTTTTCGGCGGAGTCCGGGAAGAGAACACGGTCTCGTGTTATGCTTGAACGTAAGTAGATTCAGGATCACTTCTTGATCACTATTAGCTTCTCGACCGTGCTTTGCTACTCTTCTCGCTCTCATTTGCGTAAGTTAGCCACCATATATGGTTAGTCCTTGCTGCAGCTCCACCTCACTACCCTTTCCTACCTTTAAGCTTAAATAGTCTTGATCGCGAGGGTGTGAGATTGCTGAGTCCCCGTGACTCACAGATACTTCCAAACAGTTGCAGGTGCCGATGATACCAGTGCAGATGATGCAACCGAGCTCAAGTGGGAGCTCGATGAAGATCTTGTCTGTTGTGTTGTTTTGTTTTCATGTTGATCATTAGTGGAGCCCAGTTGGGTCGATCGGGGATCTAGCATTTGGGGTTGTCTTTCTTTTATTTGGTTCCGTAGTCGGACCTTGATTGTATTCTGGATGATGTATGATATATTTATGTATTGTGTGAAGTGGCGATTGTAAGCCAACTCTTTATCCCTTTCTTATTCAGAACATGGGATGTGTAAAGATTACCCCTCTTGTGACATGCCTACCATGCGGTTATGCCTCTAAGTCGTGCCCCGACACGTGGGAGATATAGCCGCATCATGGGTGTTACAATTGGTGCCGCTCCGATGATGCGTGAGTATTCCTTTGTAGACCTCCGGGCCCGTAGTTAGTAGGTAGATGGCTTCCTCTCTCTCTCTCTCTCTTGATTCTCAATACAATGGTCTCTTGGAGATCCATATGATGCAACTCTTTTGAGGTGTGTTTGTTGGGATCGATGAACTTTGAGTATATGACCAGATCTATCTTTTTATATCCATGAAAGTATTTGAGTTTCTTTGATCTCTTTTATGCATGATTGCTTATAGCATCGTATTTCTTCTCCGATATTCGGGTTTTGTTTGGCCAACTTGATCTATTTATCTTGCGATGGGAAGAGGTGCTTTGTAGTGGGTTCGATTTTACGGTGCTTGATCCCAGTGACAGAAGGGGAACCAAACGTATGTATCGTTGCTACTAAGGATAATACGATGGGGTCTATCTCTACATAGATAGATCTTGTCTACATCATGTCATCGTTCTTATTGCATTACTCCATTTCTCCATGAACTTAATACACTAGATGCATGCTTGATAGCGGTCGATGTGTGGAGTAATAGTAGTAGATGCAGGCAGGAGTCGGTCTACTAATCTTAGATGTGATGCCTATGTAATGATCATTGCCTGGATATCGTCATGAGTATTTGAAGTTCTATCAATTTCCTACCAGTAATTTGTTCACCAACCGTTTTGCTATTTTTCTCGAGAGAAGCCACTACTGAAACCTACGGCCCCCGGGTCTCTTTCTCATATTATTTGCCTTTGTGATATACTTTTATTTGCTTTTATTTTCAGAACTATTAATACAAAAACCCAAAATACTTTGCTGCACTTGATTTTATTTGTGATCTATTTATTCAATCTATTACAACTTTCTCCTGTCACGCACCAATTTCTGGCATCGTTACCCGAAAGGGATTGACAACCCCTTTAACACGTCGGGTTGCGAGGATATGTTATCTATGTGCAGGTGCTGTTTACATTGTGTTGCTTGGTTCTCCTACTGGTTTGATAACCTTGGATTCATATCTGAGGGAAATACCAACCGCCGCGGTGCTGCATCATCCCTTCCTCTTTGGGGAAATACTGATGTAGCTTCAAGCGACATCAAAAGGAATTTCTGGTGCCGTTGCCGAGGAGGATCTTCAACATATACCAGGTTCCGAATCTCGAATCTTATCTCCTCGCAATTTACATTATTTGCCATTTGCCTCTCATTTTCCTCTCCCCCACTTCACAACAATTTGCCGTTTTATTCGCCCCACTTTTCCGTTCGCCGTTTTCTCGTCAGATCTATCCTCTGCTTGCAATCATGGGTGATTTCGGTATGGCACCAACAGATGATGGCCTAACTCCTAAAATTGGACGTACGGGCAATCTAGATGCTAAAACTTCTATCTTGGGGCAAGGGAACATTATGGGGAAAGAACGTATCCAAGAATTTTTCAATTGTGTTGGGAATCTAAGTTTTGATGATGCTCCTATACTTAAAACTACTAGATCTTATGCGGTGCTATTTCAGCACTAGTTCTGAAACTTGAAAATAAATTTATACGTACCCATCCTACTTTGCAAAGATTGTTTTTTGTGCTTCTCTTTATAAACAATCCTAGGCTAAAAAGTTGGCCACTCTCGTTCTTATGAATGAGTTTGACTACATAATACGGGAAGCTAGGGAAATCTTTGATTTTTTATGGTATGAATCATGAAAAACCCGTGATAGATGAAATTATTTACCATAGTGATTATGATTTAAGACATTTGCTTGGGGATAATAAAATCTTTGATGATAATCTCAAAAAGTAAGTCCCCGTTCTAGATATAATCCAACAAGTTTTCAATAATGTTAACCAACATTACTCTTGGACTGTTGCGGGGAATCAAAGAGGTTATGATGAATATCAACTTAGGAATGCTAAGGTTTCTATGGATCATATGTTTTATGTTGTGTTTACAAAACCCCATGACGAAAGCACCTCTAAGAAGGTTAAAAACAAAGATGACAAAACTTAGATCCTTGCTTTATGCCTAGCTAAGGGCGTAAAACTATAGCGCTTGTTGGGAGGCAACCCAATGAATAATATTTATTTTTGTTTTTTTCTTTCTATTTTTGAGTGTTAGCACAATTATGCTACTGTTATGATTGTGTTTTTTATGTTTTAGTTAGTGTTTGTGCCAAGTAAATCCTTTAGGATCTTCTTGGGTGATAGTTGCTTGATCTTGCTGTAAAAACATAAACTTTTGCACTCACGTAAATAATTATCATTTTTACCAGAGAGCGATAAAATATCCATTCTACTTGCAGTAGATCAATATACAAATTGCTCAGGCCATCCTAATTTTTTAGAATTTTTGGACTTACATAAGTATTCGAAATAGCCGGATTTCTACAGACTGTTATGTTTTGCAGATTCTATTTTCTTTGTGTTGTGTGCTTATTTTGATGGCTCTATGGTTTTCTTTGATGAGTTTTTTCCATAGAAAAGTTAGAACACAGTAGATATAATGCAAGAACAAAATATGGATTGGTTTGATACATCACTTATAGTAGTGATTTATTATTCTTATACTAACGGATCTCACGAAGGTTTTGTTGAGTTTTGTTTGATTGAAGTTTTCAAGTTTTTGGGTTATCTTACGATGGATGAAGGAATAAGGAGTAGAAGAGCCTAAGCTTGGGGATGCCCAGGCATCCCAAGCTATTATCCAAAAATGAGCAACCAACTAATCTTGGGGATGCCCCCGAGTGGAATCCCCTCCTTCTTCTAACAACCATCGGTATTTTACTCGAAGCTATATTTTTATTCGTCACATACTATGTGTTTTGCTTGGAGAGTCTTGTATGGTATGAGTATTTGCTTGTTTTATTTTGTGCTTTATGTCTTGATCCCTTGCTGGACACACCTATTTGAGAGAGCCAAAATTATGTCATGACTTGTTAGAATAGCTCTCTATGCTTCACTTAAATTTTTTATGAGCTATGGACTTGCTCTAGTGCTTCACTTATATCTTTTTGAGCATGGTGTGCTTAGTATTTTTGAAGAAATTCTCTCTTGCTTCACTTAGATTTATTTGAGAGTTATTAAAATTTTCAAGAAATTCTCTCTTGCTTCACTTAAATTAATTTGAGAGAAAGAAGTATTATGCTCACGATCTTCACTTATATTTGTTTGAGCTTGTCAAAAGCAACACATGAAAATTAGTCCCAAAGTGATAGATATCCAAGAAGGATATAATAAAAACTTTCATGAAGATCATTGGACAAAATAAAAGTGATTCTTAGTAATTGTTTTGAGATATGATGATGTGATATGTGAGTCATCTTGATGAGTAATTATGCTTTAGTAAGAATATTGGTGTTAAGGTTCGTGATTCCCTATGCAAGCACGGAAGTCAATAGTTATGCAATGAAATTATATCCTACTTATGGTGCATTATCCAGTGTTAGTTATGCTCGCTTATAAGATTATTCGTTTCTTGGTTGGTCGCTTCTCAATCTTTTGCTAGCCTTCATTTTGCACTAAGTATGACCACTACTTGTGCATCCAAAAACCTTTAAACCAGTTTTGCTACATGAGTCCACTATATCTACCTATATGCGGTATTCTTTTGCCATTCTAAGCAAATTTGCATGTGCCATCTCTAATTTTCAAAAATAAACTTCTCTTTTTGTGTGTTTGTTTCGCTCGCGGAGCGGTGAGGGGTGGCTAATATTTTCCATGCTAGATGTGTTATTCTCAAGATGAGTGTTTATTCACTTGTCATTGGACGAGAGTAAGACAAAGGTATTAGGGATGCCCAGTCCCAAAATGAAAAAAATGGATTTACTTTATGTTGTCAAATAATAAATTCCTTGGAAAGTGTTGGTATGGAGAGCAACCATGGATACGGCTAGCCATGGAAAGTGAAAGTATGGTGGAAAAAGGAACAAACTTTATTTCCTATTTGGGAACTGCCTATGATATATCTAAGCATGTAAAGTATTGGGAACTCTAAGTCATTTTCGTTGGTGGGATGGACACACCTCCCAAAATGTTTTTATCTCTAAGTTTTTCGCTTTGAGCTCTGGCACCTCTACAAATCCCTACTTCCCTCTGCGAAGGGCCTTTATTTTACTTTATGCAATTTTTATTTTTGAATTTGAGTCTCCATCTTCTCTTATAAAAGCACCAACTAGGTGGTAATATGATCGTACTTGAGTATTGGGTGTAGTTAATATGCGAGTGTGTTTCATGAATGGATCAATGATTGAGCATGATGGGCTAGGGCTAGCTTATTTTAGCGTTGATATTTTGAAACACATGGTTGCTTGTTGCTATGCTTGAGTATTTAAATTATCATGTCAAAACAAGACTATTGCTTTGAACAATATAAAAGTCCAAATGTCCATGCTATAAAGAAAGAAATATGATATGACATGTTAGGCAACATTCCACATCAAAAAGTCTGTTTTTATCACTTCCCTACTCGAGGACGAGTAGGAGTTAAGCTTGGGGATGTTGATATGTCTCCAACATATCTATAATTCTTGATTGTTCCATGCTGTTATATTATCAATCTTGGATGTTTTATAATCATTTTATATCATTTTTTGGTACTAACCTATTGACATAGTGCCAAGTGCCAGTTGCTGCTTTTCCTTTTTTTACATCGCAGAAAATCAATATCAAATGGAGTCCAAATGCCACGAAACTTTACGGAGAATTTTTATGGGACAAAAGGAACACAACGGGCCCTGGCTGTGCTTGGGGGGTTCCCCGAGGGGAGCACAACCCACCAGGGCGTGCCAGGAGGCCCAGGCGCGCCCTAGTGGGTTGTGCCCACCTCGGGTGCCCCCAGGACCGCCTCTTTGCTCTATAAATACCCAAATATTCCCAAAACCCTAGGGGCGTTGACAAAATATTGATCCAACCACTAGATACAATCTAGACACCATCTCGGATGGGGTTCACCACCTCCATTGGTGCCTCTCCGATGATGCGTGAGTAGTTCTTTGTAGACCTTCGGGTCAGTAGTTAGTAGCTAGATGGATTCCTCTCTCTCTCTATCTCTCTATCTCTATCTCTATCTCTCTCTCTTGATTCTCAATACAATGGTCTCTTGGAGATCCATATGATGTAACTCTTTTGCTGTGTGTTTGTTTGAATTGATGAACTTTGAGTTTATGATCAGATCTATCTTTTTATATCCATGAAAGTATTTGAGTTTCTTTGATCTCTTTTATGCATGATTTCTTATAGCCTCGTATTTCTTCTCCGATATTTGGGTTTTGTTTGGCCAACTTGATCTATCTATCTTGCAATGGGAAGAGGTGCTTTGTGGTGGGTTCGATCTTATGGTGCTTGATCCCAGTGACAGAAGGGGAATCGACCCGTATGTATCGTTGCTACTAACACTACTAGGGAAAAGCCTAGCAGCAGCGCGGGTTTTAGGCCTATCAGTAGCGCGGGGCGATGTGCTACTGATAAGGCGCTACAACTAACGTATAGCAGTAGCGTGCCTCCGCCCACGCTACTGCTAAAACGACTTAGTAGTAGCGACTTCCCGGAGGAGCGCTACTGGTAATTAGTAGTAGCGCTTCTCCCTGCCCGCGCTACTACTATTATTTCGTATTTTATTTCTTTTTTATTTCATGTTGTATTCGTACACCTTTACACAAGTTTTCATACAACGGGAATTTAGAAATTGTTTTTACATCATAATGAGTTATTACATCATGGGGTGAAAGAACCGTGGACTAGTTTCAAGTGGATGGACATCCACTTGAAACTAATCTGCGGTTCTTTCACCCAATGATATAATAAATATCATCATCATATCATTAACAACTTATCATCATAATACATCATTGTCATATAACACCTCCTCAAGATCATTGTTTTCATCAATGAGACATTACATAGCAAATTGGTCACTAGTCGTAATCACAAGTACTCCTCATCATCAACTCTAACACATTGTATCACATAATAAACATATTGTACCTCATAGGAGCTACTACATTCTCTTAGGACCTACTATATTCTCTAAGGTAAAATAGCAAAAAACAAGATAGCCCCTGACACTCCATTATGGATAATGGAGATTATCCTGTCTCCAATTCTTGCCTTTCGCTTAATGTTACTTCCAAGAACCTCCTTGCGAATGTCCAAACATTTTTTTCCATTCTTTGATTAGCATGTGTTCACCGGTTTTAGAAATCTGATATGCACAGGTGAGCTCCTTAGATTGACCTGGATGTATGTTCAGAACTGCAAGGCGACCATTCTGATACATCAGATGAGGCACACAATCCATCGGGATTTTCTGTTGAAAAACATAGTAATAACTTCGTAGTTAGCAATGATGTACTAGTTTTAGAAGTATGCAAAAGATACACGGATGTTGTAATAGTAAAATTTTTTACCAGGGTATCTCCATAGAAGTTACCGTGGTTCAACACGTGCACTAATGGCACGTATTCACCATAATTTGGAGGAGTTCGATAATAGGTATTGTAATTCTCAAGATAAGTACAATAAGCAATCAGATGAATTTTCTCCTTGTAAGTTAATTCGGAGCAATCAGTGTAGTGGGTTTTGTCTACCATCTTCTGCACATTCTTTGAAGATTCAAAATAAGCTGTCAATGGAAATAAGCTGTCAACTATTTTGAAATAAACAATATAAATTAGTTAATAACTATGTTTGAGAAACTCACATTGCGGTAGAATCGGAAGCGTATCAACAAGGACCCAAATGTCCATATTGTCTTGCTCGATGTGAGGATCACCAAGATCCATGGTGACAATCATACCCTCATAAAAACCATACATTTTGCAAAGTGCTTCCCAATTTTGGCAACCAAAATGGGTTACGCTCTGAGAATTGTACAGATTTACTTCAAAATCGATATCATGATGGGTCCTTAGGTGTATTTTCTTTGTTTGAAAATTTTCATGGTCTTCAAAACCCATCCTCTCCAAGACATAGCGTCTTGCATGGCATGGGATAAGCTAGTCAAATTGTAAAAGATGAAAATTAGACGTTGAAATAGTTGAAGTCATGCTTAATTATGGAAAAAAACACTTGTCGTTGTTGCGTACTGTTTCAACATCGAAGGTCTCCTCGAGCTTAATGCTGAAGCGCCGATCTTCGTCCAGCTCAACGAACATGTCGCACATACCTCAATCGTTGTGGCACGAGCTGCACTCCCCCGGGAGACTGTCGTCGTCCGAGTACGACATTTCCTACATTCATAATTCAAAGATTAAACTTGTACAATTAAATATATGTACTAAAAAACCTAAATTAGATCATTATTTTTCGAGAAAATCCAGGCCACTTGATATTTCCTACATATTCTAGCACAAGTCATGCCAAAATTCACGGAAAAATCCGGCATGACCTTTGCTACAAAAGGACATATCGAGCGCCTGAAATTTGCCGGAACGGAAATTAATCAACACTCCGACAAAACATAGGCCACTCGGAGGTGTAAACTGAACATGAACGGCCACTTGGGCAACCACATATCCTATTTGAGCAAATATGACATGTTCAACTAGTTTTATTAATTCAACTAGTTCTTACTAAATATAAACTTACTATAAATAGAAAAAAAACTAGTTCTTTCTAAAAATAAAGTAGTTCAACTAGTTATATTAATTATCTTACTAAAAATACATTAGTTCTATTAATTCAACTAGTTCAACTAGTTTATTAATTTACTTACTAAACTAGTTCAACTACAACTAAAGTAGTTCAACTAGTTTATTAATTTACTTACTAAATATAAAATAGTTGCTTTAACTAAAAAAATAAACTAGTTCTATTAATTTTTGTACTAAAAATAAAATAGTTGCATTAACTCAACTAGTTCAATTAAGCACTTACTATGAATAAAAATAAACTAGTTTTTACTAAAAACAAACTAGTTCAACTAGTTATATTAATTTTCTTACTAATTCTATTAAACACTTACTAGAATTTAACCCTAACTAATTTGATGAACTCTAAAATTTAATCCTAACTAATTCGATGAACTCTAAAACTAATTCTACTTAACAACTACTTCCATATTTAGTATCTAATTTGATGAACCCTAACTAATTAGATGAACGCTGAAATTTAACCCTAAGAACCCTAGCTAGGCAGAGGTAGGGGAGGAGGAGAAGGAGGGCGTGCTCACCTTTGGCACCGGCGGAGTTAGGGAGAGGGGCACGCGGCGTCGAGGTTGGGGACGGGGTCGGGGCGGCGGGCGCACGGCGGAGGGCGGCGATGTAGGGGGGGTTGTCGAGGTCGGGGTCGGGGGCGGCATCGAGGTCGCGGTCGGGGGCGGGGGCGGCATCGAAGGTGTGCGGAGAGCGACGGGTCACGCGCGGCGGCCGACGACGATGCAGGGCGGCGACAGCGAAGGAGTAGGGATTAGGGGGAAGTGGCTGTGGGGGAAGAACGAACCACGCGGTTAAGTTAAAAGTAGCAGTAGCGCGTTCTAGGAAGTGCGCTGCTGCTACGGTAGCTATAGCGTGTTTCTTAACAAGCGCTATTGCTATTCCTTCGCATTTTTATTTTCTTTCCATTTAATTTTATTTTCATTAGCAGTAGCGCCTTTGTTTGTAAACGCGCTGCTACAAAACAAGTAGCAGTAGCGCGGTTCCACGTAGATCGCTACTACTATGTGTAGCCTATCGGCTAAGCCGTGGGAATTTTAGTAGTAGCGCTTTTGTAGTCAGGCGTGCTACTGCTATAACTGTATCTGTAGCGCGGTTTAAAATACCGCGTTGCTGCTAATTAGCACCAGCGTGCGTTTTTATCCCGCGCTACTGCTAATGTTCGGTGTATAAGGTTTTCCCTAGTAGTGTAAGGATAAAATGATGGGGTCTATCTCTACATAGATAGATCTTGTCTACATCATGTCATCGTTCTTATTGCATTACTCTATTTCTCCATGAACTTAATACACTAGATGCATGCTGGATAGCGGTCGATGTGTGGAGTAATAGTAGTAGATGCTGGCAGGAGTCGGTCTACTAATCTTGGACATGATGCCTATGTAATGATCATTGCTTGGATATCGTCATGAGCATTTGAAGTTCTATCAATTGCCCAACAGTAATTTGTTCACCCACCGCTTTGCTTTTTTTCTCGAGAGAAGCCACTAGTGAAACCTACGGCCCCCGGGTCTTTCTCATATTATTTGCCTTTCCGATCTACTTTTATTTGTTTTTATTTTCAGATCTATTAATCCAAAAACCCAAAAATACTTTGCTGCACTTTATTTTATTTGTGATCTATTTATTCAATCTATTACAACTTTATCCTGTCACACACCAATTTCTGGCACCGTTACCCGAAAGGGATTGACAACCCCTTTAACACATCGGGTTGCGAGGATTTGTTATCTGTGTGCAAGGGCTGTTTACGTTGTGTTGCTTGGTTCTCCTACTGGTTCGATAACCTTGGTTTCATATCTGAGGGAAATACCTACCGCCCATGTGCTGCATCATCCCTTCCTCTTTGGGGAAATACCGACGCAGCTTCAAGCAACATCATCGTCGTGCCCCTGCAACCTTTGTAATATCAGAATCCTTGTACCCATATTATTTGTAACTAGATGATTCCCCGTGCACTGCGGCGGGAACATGTGCATATAAATTGTTTTAATTTTTTGCTTTGGTATATTGAATCATCAGAGTTTGCAATTTACTTACTTCAAGGAAGATTTCATATGGAATTGTAAGTATTTTTTATGAGATGAAATCGACTAATATCCACAGAGATAAATACTGCATTCATCAAATCAATACAATGATGAGCACCAAACAAAAAGTAGTTGGTAAATAGTGAAAAAATTCTACCAAATTTGTGTTCATATTTGATCTGAGGAGCCATCGCTACAAAGCATCACCATTAATCATTCGCTAAATTGCAAAAGGTATCTAAGAAAGAACTAAAGACCTACTCGGTGTAGTGGTGATTAGACCTTGATAAAAATCAAACAGATTTGTTTCCTCTGAATCTTAATAAACATGGTCAAATTTGATTTTCTACCTCTGGAATCATAATAAACATGTTCACATTTGGTCTTGAGTTTATATCTTGACTTCTCATTGGCTGAAACCTAATATCCGTGAACAGCAGCATCAATCATTATTTCTGAACTTCTGCAAGAATGAACCTAGAACTAAACAAATCAATCACAATGCATTCCAACCATGCAACTGAAACAAATATGCACTAGAGGCAATAATAAAGTTGTTATTCATATTTCCTTATAACATGATAAATGTTTATTATTCGTGCTAGAATTGTATTAACCGAAAACTTAGTACATGTGTGAATACATAGACAAACAGAGTGTCCCTAGTATGCCTCTACTAGACTAGCTCGTTAATCAAAGATGGTTAAGTTTCTTGACCATATACATGTGTTGCCATTTGATGAACAAGATCACATCATTAGAGAATGATGTGATGGAGAAGACCTATCCATTAGCTAAGCATAATGATCGTTTAGTTTTATTGCTATTGCTTCCTTCATGACTTATACATGTTCCTCTGACTATGACATTATGCAACTCCCGAATACCGGAGGAACACCTTGTGTGCTATCAAACGTCACAACGTAACTGGGTGATTATAAAGATGCTCTACAGATGTCTCCGATGGTGTTTGTTGAGTTCGCATAGATCAAGATTAGGATTTGTCACTCTTTGTATCTAATGAGGTATCTCTGGGCCCTCTCCGTAATGCACATCACTATGAGCCTTGCAAGCAATGTGTC
Organism: Triticum urartu; assembly: GCF_003073215.2. Lineage (NCBI taxonomy): Eukaryota > Viridiplantae > Streptophyta > Magnoliopsida > Poales > Poaceae > Triticum > Triticum urartu. The sequence continues at coordinate 468,533,989 of NC_053023.1, forward strand.
TAATGAGTTAGCCACGGGATGATGCATTATGGAATGAGTAAAGAGACTTGCCGGTAACGAGATTGAACTAGGTATGATGATACCGACGATCGAATCTCGGGCAAGTAACATACCGATGACAAAGGGAACAACGTATGTTGTTATGCGGTTTACCCGATAAAGATCTTCGTAGAATATGTAGGAGCCAATATGAACATCCAGGTTCCGCTATTGGTTTTTGACCGAAGATGTGTCTCGGTCATGTCTACATAGTTCTCAAACCCGTAGGGTCCGCACGCTTAATGTTCGGTGACGATTTGTATTATGAATTATGTGTTTTGATGAACCGAAGTTTGTTCGGAGTCCCGGATGAGATCACGGACATGATGAGGAGTCTCGAAATGGTCGAGACATAAAATTGATATATTGGAAGGTTATGTTTGGACACCAAAATAGTTTTGGAAAGGTTCGGACATTTTCCGGAGTACCGGGGGGTTACCGGAACCCCCCGGGGGCTTAATGGGCCTTCATGGGCCCTAGTGGAAGAGAGGAGGCTGCGGCCAGGTGGAGGCGCGCGCCCCCCAAGCCCAATCCGAATTAGACTAGGGTTGGGGGGCCTTTTCCTTCTTCTCCTCCTTCTCTTTCCCCATCCCCCCTTCTTCGGAAAGGAAAGGGGGGATGCTACTTGGACCGGGAGTCCAAGTAGGACTCGCCCCCTTGGCGTGCCCCCTCTAGGGCTGGCCCCCTCTCCTCCCCACCTTTAAATACGTGGGAAGGGGGCACCCCAAAGACACATCAAGTCTTCTCTTAGCCGTGTGCGGGGCCCCCTTCACAGCTACACACCTCAGTCATATCGTCGTAGTGCTTAGGCGAAGCCCTGCGTCGGTAACTTCATCATCACCGTCGCCACGCCGTCGTGCTGACGGAACTCTCCATCATCCTCAACTGGATCAAGAGATCGAGGGACGTCATCGAGCTGAATGCGTGCTGAACGCAGAGGTGCCGTACGTCCGGTGCTTCGATCGGTTGGATTGCGAAGACGTTTGACTACATCAACCGCGTTACTAAACGCTTCCGCGTTCGGTCTACGAGGGTACGTGGACACACTCTCCCCTCTCATTGCTATACATCTCCTAGATAGATCTTGCGTGATCATAGGAAAATTTTGAAATACTGCGTTCCCCAACAGTGGCATCCGAGCCAGGTCTATGCGTAGATGTTATATGCACGAGTAGAACACAAAGAGTTGTGGGCGATAATACTCATACTGCTTACCAGCAATGTCTTACTTTGATTCGGCGGTATTGTTGGATGAACCGGCCCGGACCGACATTACATGACCGCGTTCATGAGACTGGTTCTACCGACGTGCTTCACACACATGTGGCTAGCGGGTGTCTGTTTCTCCAACTTTAGTTGAATCGAGTTTGACTATGCCTGGTCCTTGTTGAAGGTTAAGACAACACACTTGATGAAAAATCGTTGTGGTTTTGATGCGTAGGTAAGAACGGTTCTTGCTAGAAGCCCGTAGCAGCCACGTAAAACTTGCAACAACAACAAGGTAGAGGACGTCTAACTTGTTTTTGCAGGGCATGTTGTGATGTGATATGGTCAAGACGTGATGAGATGTAAATTGTTGTATGAGATGATCATGTTTTGTAATAGTTATCGGCTACTGGCAAGAGCCATATGGTTGTCGCTTTATTGTATGAAATGCAATCGCCATGTAATTGCCTTACTTTATCACTAAGTGGTAGCGATATCCATGGAAGCAATAGTTGGTGAGACGACAAGGATGCTACAATGGAGATCAAGGTGTCAAGCCGGCGACGATGGTGATCATGACAGTGCTTTGGAGATGGAGATCAAAGGCACAAGATGATGGCCATATCATATCACTTATTTTGATTGCATGTGATGTTTATCTTTTATGCATCTTATTTTGCTTAGTATGGAGGTAGCATTATAAGATGATCTCTCACTAAATTTCAAGGTATAAGTGTTCTCCCTGAGTATGCACCGTTGCTACAGTTCGTCGTGCGGAGACACCACGTGATGATCTGGTTTGATAATCTCTACGTTCACATACAACGGGTGCAAGCCAGTTTTGCATACGTAGAATACTCGGGTTAAACTTGACGAGCCTAGCATATGCAGATATGGCCTTAGAACACTGAAGACCGAAAGTTCGAACGTGAATCATATAGTAGATATGATCAACATAGTGATGTTCACCATTGAAAACTACTCCATCTCACGTGATGATCGGACATGGTTTAGTTGATATGGATCACATGATCATTTAGATGACTAGAGAGATGTCTAACTAAGTGGGAGTTCTTAAGTAATATGATTAAACTTTAATTTATCATGAACTTAGTACCTGATAGTATTTTGCATGTCTTTGTTGTTGTAGATCAATGTCCCGTGCTACCGTTCCTTTGAATTTTAATGCGTTCCTAGAGAAAGCTAAGTTCAAAGATGATGGTAGCAACTACATGGACTGGGTCCGTAACTTGAGGATTATCCTCATTTCTACACAGAAGAATTACGTCCTGGAAGCACCGCTAGGTGCAAAACCCGCTGTAGGAGCAACTCCGGACGTTATGAATGTCTCGCAGAGCAAAGCTGATGCCTACTCGATAGTTCAATGTGCCATGCTTTACGGCTTAGAACCGGGACTTCAATGATGTTTTAAACGTCATGGAGCATATAAGATGTTCCAGGAGTTGAAGTTAATATTTCAAGCAAATGCTCGGATTGAGAGATATGAAGTCTCCAATAAGTTCTACATCTGCAAGATGGAGGAGAATAGTTCTGTCAGTGAACATATACTCAGAATGTCTGGGTACTACAACAACTTGACTCAAGTGGGAGTTAATCTTCCTGATGATAGTGTCATTGACAGAGTTCTTCAATCACTGCCACCAAGCTACAAAAGCTTCGTGATGAACTATAATATGCAAGGGATGGATAAGACAATTCCCGAGCTCTTCGCAATGCTGAAGGCTACGGAGGTAGAAATCAAGAAGGAGCATCAAGTGTTGATGGTTAACAAAACCACTAGTTTCAAGAAAAGGGCAATGGGAAGAAGGGGAACTTCAAGAAGAATGGCAAGCAAGTTGCTGCTCAAGTGAAGAAGCCCAAGTCTGGACCTAAGCCTGAGACTGAGTGTTTCTACTACAAAGGGACTGGTCACTGGAAGCAGAACTTCCCCAAGTATTTGGCGGATAAGAAGGATGGCAAAGTGAAAGGTATATTTGATATACATGTTATTGATGTGTACCTTAGTAATGCTCGTAGTAGCGCCTGGGTATTTGATACTGGTTCTGTTGCTCACATTTGCAACTCGAAACAGGGGCTACGGATTAAATGAAGATTGTCTAAGGACGAGGTGACGATGCGCGTGGGAAATGGTTCCAAAGTCGATGTGATCGCCGTCAGCACGCTACCTCTACATCTACCTTCAGGATTAGTTTTAGACCTGAATAATTGTTATTTGGTGCCAACATTAAGCATGAACATTATATCTGGATCTTGTTTGATGCGAGATGGTTATTCATTTAAATCAAAGAATAATGGTTGTTCTATTTATATGAGTAATATCTTTTATGGTCATGCACCCTTGATGAGTGGTCTATTTTTGTTTAATCTCGATAGTAGTGATACACATATTCATAGTATTGAAGCCAAAAGATACAAGTGTAATAATGACAATGCAACTTATTTGTGGCACTGCCGTTTAGTCATATTGGTGTAAAATGCATGAAGAAACTCCTTGCTGATGGACTTTTGGAATCACTTGATGCTTGTGAACCATGCCTCATGGGCAAGATGACTAAGACTCCGTTCTCCGGAACAATGGAACAAGCAACAGACTTGTTGGAAATAATACATACTAATGTATGCGGTCCGATGAGTGTTGAGGCTCGCGGCGGGTATCGTTATTTTCTAACCTTCACAGATGATTTGAGCAGATATGGGTATATCTACTTGATGAAACATAAGTCTGAAACATTTGAAAAGTTCAAAGAATTTCAGAGTGAAGTGGAAAATCATCGTAACAAGAAAATAAAGTTTCTACGATCTGATCGTGGAGGTGAATATTTGAGTTACGAGTTTGATCTTCATTTGAAACAATGTGGAATAGTTTCACAACTCACGCCACCTGGAACACCACAGCGTAATGGTGTGTCCGAACATCGTAATCATACTTTATTAGATATGGTGCGATCTATGATGTCTCTTACTGATTTACCGCTATCGTTTTGGGGTTATGCTTTAGAGACGGCTGCATTCACGTTAAATAGGGCACCATCTAAATCCATTGAGACAACACCATATCAACTGTGGTTTGGCAAGAAACCCAAGTTATCGTTTCTTAAAGTTTGGGGCTGCGATGCTTATGTGAAAAACCTTCAACCTGATAAGCTCGAACCCAAATCGGAGAAATGTGTCTTCATAGGATACCCAAAGGAGACTGTTGGGTACACCTTCTATCACAGATCTAAAGGCAAAATATTCGTTGCTAAGAATGGATCCTTTCTAGAGAAGGAGTTTCTCTCGAAAGAAGTGAGTGGGAGGAAAGTAGAACTTGATGAGGTAATTATACCTTCTCCCGAATTGGAAAGTAGTTCATCACAGAAATCAGTTCCAGTGATTCCTACACCAATTAGTGAGGAAGGTAATGATGATTATCATGAAACTTCTGATCAACTTACTACCGAACCTCATAGGTCAACTAGAGTAAGATCCGCACCAGAGTGGTACGATAATCCTGTTCTGGAGGTCATGTTACTTGACCATGACGAACCTACGAACTATGAGGAAGCGGTGATGAGCCCAGATTCCGCGAAATGGCCTGATGCCATGAAATCTGAGATTGGATCCATGTATGAGAACAAAGTGTGGACTTTGGTTGACTTGCACGATAATCGGCAACCAATAGAAAATAAATGGATCTTCAAGAAGAAGACTGACACTGACGGTAATGTTACTGTCTACAAAACTCGACTTGTTGCGAAAGGTTTTCGACAAGTTCAAGGAGTTGACTACGATGAGACCTTCTCACCCATAGCGATTCTTAAGTCCGTCTGAATCATGTTAGCAATTGTCGCATTTTATGATTAGAAAATTTGGCAAATGCATGTCAAAACTGCATTCCTTAATGGATATCTTAAAGAAGAGTTGTATATAATGCAACCAGAAGGTTTTGTCGATCCAAAAGGTGCTAACAAAGTGTGCAAGCTCCAGCGATCCATCTATGGACTGGTGCAAGCCTCTCGGAGTTGTAATATACGCTTTGATAGTGTGATCAAATCATATGGTTTTATACAGACTTTTGGAGAAGCCTGTATTTACAAGAAAGTGAGTGCGAGCTCTGTAGCATTTTGATATTATATGTGGATGACATATTGTTGATTGGAAATGATACTGAATTTTTGAATAGCATAAAAGTATACTTGAATAAGAATTTTTCAATGAAAGACCTCGGTGAAGCTGCTTATATATCGGGCATCAAGATCTATAGAGATAGATCAAGACGCTTAATTGGATTTTCACAAAGCACATACCTTGATAAAATTTTGAAGAAGTTCAAAATGGATCGGTCAGAGAAAGGGTTCTTGCTTGTGTTACAAGGTGTGAAGTTGAGTCAGACTCAATGCCCGACCACTGCGGAAGATAGAGAGAAAATGAAAGCCATTCCCTATGCCTCAGCCATAGGTTCTATCATGTATGCAATGCTGTGTACCAGACCTGATGTGTGCCTTGCTATTAGTTTAGTAGGGAGGTACCAAAGTAATCCAGGAGTGGTTCACTGGAGAACGGTCAAGAACATCCTGAAATACCTGAAAAGGACTAAGGATATGTTTATCGTTTCTGGAGGTGACAGAGAGCTCGTCGTAAACGGTTACGTCGATGCAAGCTTTGACTCTGATCCGGATGACTCTAAGTCACAAACCGGATCAGAGTCGCTTTGACTCAGTGTCAGAGTCAAAGCTTGTCCAGTGATCTGAATTGAAGCTTGTCCAGTGACTCTTTTGTGACAATGCTGGAGCAATTGCCTTGGCGAAGGAATCCAGATTTCACAAGAGAACCAAACACATCAAGAGACGCTTAAATTCCATCCGCGATCAATCAAGGAGGGAGACATAGAGATTTGCAAGATACATACGGATCTGGATGTTGCAGATGCGTTGACTAATCCTCTCTCACGAGCAAAACATGATCAACACGATGACTCCATGGGTGTTAGAATCATTACTATGTAATCTAGATTATTGACTCTAGTGCAAGTGGGAGAATGAAGGAAATATGCCCTAGAGGCAATAATAAAGTTGTTATTTATATTTTCTTCTATCATGACAAATGTTTATTATTCATACTAGAATTATATTAACCGGAAACTTAGTACATTTGTGAATACATAGACAAACAGAGTGTCCCTAGTATGCCTCTACTAGACTAGCTCGTTAATCAAAGATGGTTAAGTTTCCTGAACATAGACATGTTTGTCATTTGATGAACGGGATCACATCATTAGAGAATGATGTGATGGACAAGCCCCATCCGTTAGCTTAGCATAATGATCATTTAGTTTTATTGCTATTGCTTTCTTCATGACTTACACATGTTCCTCTGACTATGAGATTATGCATCTCCCGAATACTGAAGGAACACCTTGTGTGCTATCAAACATCACAACGTAACTGGGTGATTATGAAGATGCTCTGCAGATGTCTCCGATGGTGTTTGTTGAGTTGGCATAGATCAAGATTAAGATTTGTCACTCCGTGTATCGGACAGGTATCTCTGGGCCCTCTCGGTAATGCACATCACTATGAGCCTTGCAAGCAATGTGTCTAATGAGTTAGCCACGGGATGATTCATTACGGAATGAGTAAAGAGACTTGCCGGTAACGAGATTGAACTAGGTCTGATGATACCGATGATCGAATCTCCCGGCATACGACTTGCTGCCCGGCTCACCGAGCTCCACGCTAGAGCAAAGAGAGGAGGGATCGAGGGTATGTAGGACGGGCAACGACAAGATCCACGGTGGCGAGACGGTGTGGGGTGGGTGCTACCTCTTGAGCACTGCGTTGGTTTTCCCTTGAAGAGGAAAGGGTGATGAAGCAGAGCAGTGTAAGTATTTCCCTCAGTTTTTGAGAACCAAGGTATCAATCCAGTAGGAGGCCACGCACGAGTCCCTCGCACCTACACAAACAAATAAACTCCTCGCAACCAACGCAATAAAGGGGTTGTCAATCCCTTCACGGTCACCTACGAGAGTGAGATCTGATAGATATGATAAGATAATATTTTTGGTATTTTTATGATAAAGAGAAATAAAGATGCAAGTAAAATAAATGGAAAAGGAAATAACTAAGTATGGAAGATTAATATGATGGAAAATAGACCCGGGGGCCATAGGTTTCACTAGTGGCTTCTCTCGAGAGCATAAGTATTACAGTGGGTGAACAAATTACTGTTGAGCAATTGATAGAATTGAGCATAGTTATGAGAATATCTAGGTATGATCATGTATATAGGCATCACGTCCGAGACAAGTAGACCGACTCCTGCCTGCATCTACTACTATTACTCCACACATCGACCGCTATCCAGCATGCATCTAGAGTATTAAGTTCAAGAGAACAGAGTAACGCTTTAAGCAAAATGACATGACGTAGAGGGATAAACTCATGCAATATGATATAGACACCATCTTGTTATCCTCAATGGAAACAATACAATACATGCCTTGCTGCCCCTACTATCACTGGGAAAGGACACCGCAAGATTGAACCCAAAGCTAAGCACTTCTCCTATTGCAAGAAAGATCAATCTAGTAGGCCAAACCAAACTGATAATTCGAAGAGACTTGTACAGATAACCAATCATACATAAAAAAATTCAGAGAAGATTCAAATATTGTTCATAGATAAACTTGATCATAAACCCACAATTCATCGATCTCAACAAACACACCGTAAAAGAAGATTACATCGAATAGATCTCCACAAGAGAGGGGGAGAACTTTGTATTGAGATCCAAAAAGAGAGAAGAAGCCATCTAGCTAATAACTATGGACCCGTAGGTCTGAAGTAAACTACTCACACTTCATCAGAGGGGCTATGGTGTTGATGTAGAAGCCCTCCGTGATCGATACCCCCTCTGGCGGAGCTCTGGAAAAGGCCCCAAGATGGGATCTCGTGGATACAGAAAGTTACGGCGGCGGAATTAGGGTTTTGGCTCTGTGTCTAGTAGTTTGGGGGTACGTAGGTATATATAGGAGGAAGGAGTACGTCGGTGGAGCAACATGGGCCCCACGAGGGTGGAGGGCGCGCTTGGGGGGGGTAGGCGCGCCCCCCTACCTCATGCCTTCCTGGTTGATTGCTTGACGTAGGGTCCAAGTCCTCTGGATCATGTTCGTTCCGAAAATCACGTTCCCGAAGGTTTCATTCCGTTTGGACTCTGTTTGATATTCTTTTTCTGCGAAACCCTAAAATAGGCAAAAAACAGCAATTCTGGGCTGGGCCTCCGGTTAATAGGTTAGTCCCAAAAATAAATAAAAGTGTATAATAAAGCCCAATAATGTCCAAAATGGTATGGGTATTACAAGAGTTGATCTACCACGAGATCAGAGAGGCTAAACCCTAGAAGCTAGCCTATGGTATGATTGTTGATGTGTATGTTGTTCTACGGAGTAAAACCCTCCGGTTTATATAGACACCGGATAGGGTTAGGGTTACATAGAGTCGGTTACAATGGTAGGAGATCTGAACATCCGTATCGCCAAGCTTGCCTTCCACGCCAAGGAAAGTCCCTTCCGGACACGGGACGGAGTCTTCAATCTTGTATCTTCATAGTCCAAGAGTTCAGCTGAAGGTATAGTTCGGCTATCCGAACACCCCCTAATCCAGGACTCCCTTAGTAGCCCCCGAACCAGGCTTCAATGACGATAAGTCCGGCGCGCAGAGTATCTTCAGCATTGCAAGGCGGGTTCTCCCCCAAATTCCGTGTACCTGTTGAATAAAGTCCGGTTTCTTGTAGATGTTGCGCTCCTTGGCTTCTACGCCCAATAATGGCCGCTTCCCACGTGTCAAATGAATATGAAAAGTCTGAGCGCTTTTACATTCACACCCCTAGCCGCGTAAATGAGCTACCCTATTTAGGGGGACGAGGATTTAGATCCAAACCACATCTTCCTTCCTTCGCAAGTGTTCATCAGAGCGCATCCGACGAAGGTCCATTCCACCATGGCCAATCATCACAACTCTTCCCCTCGCCCTTCCAGCCCTCAGCCCGGGTACTGGGAGAGATGCTCCGTCCCGCATAGCGAGCTGGTGAAGCTCCAGACCAAGGGATTTCTCCCCCCAGCCTACATGGTCCCGATTTGAGCCGGTCTTGCCATCTATAATGGCGGAAAACAAGCGGAGGATGCCCCCAATCCCTCCAAAGGAGAGCGAGTATGCCTTGCCCCTTATTTAATAAGGGGGCTCGGGTTTCCAATCCACCCATTTCTCCGGGGGCTGCTGGAGTTCTACGGTCTCCAACTACACAATCTCACGCCAGCCTCCGTATTGCATATCGCGGGCTTCGTAGCCCTCTGCAAGTTGTATTTTGGCGTGGAGGCTCAATTCGGGCTATGGAAAAGGTTATTCTACCTTGTGCCCCACTCTAAGGAGGGGTCAATGTATCAAGTGGGCGGAGCCGAAGTATGGCGCATCGCCGAGACCGGATATCTGTCCGGAACCCCAAAGAAGGCGTCCGAAGACTGGCCCTCGGAATGGTTCTATATAGAAGACGTCCCGCTGCCGGATCCTGTCCGGGTCGGCCTCCCTGAATTCGACGGTGCTCCCTTAAAGAAGCACCTAAGCTGGCGTCCGCGGAGCCCTCAGAGGGAAAGTGACAGGGACATCATTTACCTGATGGACCGAATAAGACTGTTGGCCCATTCCGGACTAACCATGATCGGGATTATGGCCGAATGCATCATGCGGGGGGTGCAGCCGCTTCAGTATAGAAGCCACCCCATGTGGGACTTCAACGGGGAGGACGACGCCACCCGCTGCGGCCGTAAGTGGCCGGATTCGGCTGCCGCTCTACTAAAGATCTTGCCCACTTTGTACAAGGGAGAAGAGGAGGAATTTCTCCGCGTCAACCCACAGGGTGGATTCTCTATGCACAATCCCCCAAGCTGGGTAAGTGGTTGCCTTTACTTGCTCACCCATTTCGTATTCCCATTGTTAAATATTCAGTCTAACGACTTCAACGCAGGAACTGTGCCGGGCTGTTAAGGAAATAAGCAGCCCTTCTCCACAACCCGAGGATCCAGAACGGTCCCTCGACCCGGCCTCTCAAGAGGATCCGGACATATCTGTGGAGCTAATTGATGGAGTGTTCCATCAATTGAGTATGGACAACGCCTTGGTGGCCATTACGGCTGATTACCCAGGGCTAATTCTGGCCTCCCAGGTAACTGAGATCAAAGTCCCAGTACCCCGAATAGGTGTCCATCCTCTCGTGTTTTCAGTTTCCTGATTAGAACCGAACTTTGCAAGGGAGGTTCTTGAGGCGGGAGGCCGAACCTGTGGCGACAAGCCAACGAGGGGCCGCAGGGCCCCGTGGGCAGAAAAGAAGTGCGGTCCGGACCGAGGCATCAGTGCAAAGGTATGGTGCGCCTCCCCATCCTAGGTGTTATACCTTCGAGGCACATCTGACACTTGCTTTCTTTAGGACAAAGAGACCTCGCCGGACTATATCCAGAGATGCTGTCAATCGTGCCTCCACCGGCCAGGCTCCAAAGCCTGGTCCGGAGGTAGAGGCGAACGCAAGGCGCGTGCCAGACGCTTCCTCCGACGGAGGAAGCGGACGGGTTGTCTGCCACCAACTCTGAGGTGGAGAGTGCCATGAACCACAGGCGCCGCCGGACAATTCTTCGTGACGCTTGTTTCTCCCAAGGGGCGTTAGATGCCTTCAATTCGGGAGATGCGTACCTCCGTGCCGCTCAAAATGGTCTAGCCAGAGCCACGGAGGAATATGTAAAAGACATACGGGTAAGAAAACTTTGGTATATATGTAGCAGTAGCCCCCGAGACTGAAAACAGTTAGAATAACTGGTTTAAGGATCATTTGAAATGCAGGTACTTACAGAAAAGAATTCCCTACTGTCCCAGGAGCTGGAAGAGTGCAAAGCCCAACTGGAGGCCGCACTAGCCGCGGCAGGGGAGCCTAAGGAGACCCCCTCCGGTAATATATATTTCGAAAGATAAGTATGTGGCGAAGCACGGTTTGTGTGCAAATCTGACAAATAAAATTGCAGATGGCGCCGGATTGAATCCGGAAAGGCAACACCTCGAACGCCAACTAAAGGCTGGTGAGAGGGTGTTGTTAAAGGTGATGGGGGAGAAGAACGTTCTCCAAGATGCCAACACCCGGCTGGGCGTCGAGCTAAAAGATGTTTGTGCCCAGCTGTCGGACTCCGTGAAGGAGAATCAGTGGCTTCGGCGTGGCATATTTAGTAAGTGCTTGAACGAACCTTTTTAAAAGAAAGTTCGGCGGTGCCGTTGATTAACAAAGCGATATCCGTAGGTATGTTAACAGGTCGTCCTGCAGAAGAGATGCCCAGTTCTACGGGTGACCTTCTTCCCGAGCTCTTGCAATTGCTCGATCGAGTTCGGCAGGCGATGCGAGGCGTCGCCCAGGTCCTGTGGCCATCAGTCTCCACGTCCGAGGGTCTGGGAGAGCTTGCGGAGAAGCTGAGAGGAGCACGGTGGCGCTTCCAGTTGTGGAAGATATCAGCCTGCCGTCAAGGCGCTAGGGAGGCCTGGGCCATGGTGAAGACGCAGTATTCATAGGCCGACCCCAACCATATGGCCGAGGTTGGACCTGTAGGGCCTGATGGGAAGGAGATCCCTGTGAGCTTAGTATACAGCCAAGTAGAGTTGGCCGCAAAGTATTCATAGCAGGACTATAAATTGGACAGCCTGTTAGATGGTATTGAAGAGGAGTACAGTCAGTCAAAATGACTATGTAATCGAATTGACATTTATAATGCCTTCTAGCCGGATTGTAGATCATTTGTCATGGCCGACCTTTTCGCTTCAACCTCGGGGCCTGACGGTCCGGAGTGTGTCCGCATTCCCATGCGGTTATATAGGAACCGAGGAATGTGTGGAGACCAGGCGTAGGGGTCATTATGGCGTTAACAGACAAGTGCCCGACTAGTTATGTTATATTACATGGTTAGTAAGAAACATCTTCCAGGGAGAATAGTTCCGTTAGGGGTTCCTTTCCCTGGGAGGCATGCCCTAAAGTGCATGTCCATGCTGCGAAAAGAAACGCAGGAAAAACATCTGGGGGCATATAGATAAAATAAAAAAGATCATCTTTAGTTCACCGACCGAATATTCCCTTAAGAACGCTAGCTTTCGGCTTCACCTAGTCTGAGGTACACGTCCGGCTGACCCGGCAGTAACAATCGCAGAGGTGCTCCCTTTACCACCTAGCCGAACAATCGGGAACGTAGGGGTAAGCACAGGAGCCAGGCAACCCAGCTTGGCAAAAACTTAAGTCATATCGATGCATATAATGGTGAATAAAAGGTACATGCGGAAGTGTGACACATGTATGGGGCATGAAGCCCGTATAAATAAGCTTCTGTTTAAAGAAGCCCCCAGGTCTGATGAGCGCGGATAGCGCGTCACTTTATGAGATTTTAAAGGCTATAAGAGATTGAGAGAGAAGAATAGGAATGTAAGACAGAAAGAATATAAAAAATGGACAGAGGAAGGAGACGAACACTGAGTCCGGCGCTAGGCATAAAATCTTCGGAGACGGGCTGCGTTCCATGGGTTCGGCTCGAGTCGGTTATCCGATGAATTTCGCAGGCGGTATGCTCCACCAGTCAGAACTTGGTCAATTATGAAGGGACCTTCCCACTTGGTCTTGATTTTGTCCTTTTTCTTGTCCGGCAGGCGTAGAACTAATTCGCCAACGTTGTAATTTTTGGCCCGTACTTCTCTGCTTTGGTATCGTCGAGCCTGCTGTTGATAGAATGCGCAACGGGCTTTTGCCACGTCACGCTCTTCCTCCAATGCGTCCAAACTGTCATGCCGATCGAGCTCGGCTTCTCTTTTTTCGTACATGCGCACCCGAGGTGAGTCATGAATTATGTCGCAAGGCAAAACTGCCTCTGCGCCGTACACCATAAAAAATGGTGTGTATTCGGTGGTGCGGTTCGCAGCCCCCAGAGTACGGAGTCGAGCTCCTCTACCCAGTGCGTGTTGGATTCCGTGAGGGACCACACTAATCTGGGTTTAATGCCGCTCATGATAAGACCATTTTCACGTTCGACCTGGACGTTAGTTTGTGGATGATAGACGGAAGCATAATCGAGCTTGATGCCCATGTTTTTGCACCAGAGTTTTACCTCGTCGGCCATGAAGTTCATGCCGTTATCGGTGATGATGCTGTGGGGGACGCCGTAACGGTGTACAACCCCGGATATAAAGTCTATCACAGGTCTGGATTCGGCCGTCTTAACAGGCTTGGCTTCTATCCATTTGGTGAACTTATCCACCATGACCAGTAAGTATTTGTGTTTGTGGGTTCTGCCTTTAAGGGGTCCAACCATGTCAAGCCCCCAGACCGCGAAAGGCCAAGTGATGGGGATGGTTTGGAGGGCAGTAGGTGGCATATGGCTTTGGTTTGCAAAGAGCTAGCAACCGGTGCATTTTTGGACTAAGTCCTGGGCGTCTGCCCGGGCCGTCGGCCAATAAAAGCCTGTACGGAAGGCCTTGCTTACTAGGGACCAAGCTGCAGTGTGATGACCACCGAGTCCGGCACGAATTTCAGCCAGGAGGTTCCGCCCTTCCTCTTCGGAGATGCACCTTTGAAGGACTCCGGTAGTGCTTTTCTTGTAAAGCTCTCCTTCATGGACTTTGTAGGCTTTGGATCGCCGCACTATGCAGCGTGCCTCATTTTGGTCCTCGGGGAGTTCCTGCCTAGTAAGGTAGGCAAGGAATGGTTCTGTCCACGGGGCGATGACGGCCATTATTACGTGGGCTGAGGGTGTTATTTCAATGGCAGAGCCTCCGATTGTGTCAGAATGTTCGGTGTCGGGCAGTGCGGTTGGGTCTGGGCTGTTATTGTTTGGCTCCCCTTCCCATGCCACGGATGGCTTGAAAAGCCTTTCCAAGAAGATGTTGGGGGGGACTACATCGCGTTTTGCGCCGATGCGTGCCACGACGTCTGCCGCCTGATTATTTTCCCGGGCTATATGGTGAAATTCAAGTCCCTCGAACCGAGCTGACATTTTTAGGACAGTGTTTCGGTAAGCTGCCATTTTCGGATCCTTGGCATCGAAGTCTCCATTTATTTGGGAGATTGCGAGGTTCGAGTCCCCGCGCACCTCTAGGCGTTGGATGCCCATGGATACTGCCATCCGGAGACCATGTAGAAGGGCCTCATATTCGGCTGCATTATTGGAGTCCGTGTACAGAATCTGTAGTATGTATTGAACTGTGTCTCCTGTGGGGGACGTCAAAACGACGCCAGCCCCCAGTCCAGCCAACATTTTGGAGCTGTCGAAATGCATGATCCAATTTGAATATGTGCCGTACTCTCTAGGGAGTTCGGCCTCCGTCCATTCTGCGACGAAGTCGGCCAAAACTTGTGACTTGATGGCTCATCGTGGCTTATAAGTTATGTCGAACGGGAGGAGCTCAATGGCCCATTTCACAATCCGGCCCGTTGCGTCACGGTTGTTTATAATGACGTTAAGTGGTACTTCCGAGGCTACTGTTTTTGAACACTCTTGAAAGTAGTTCGTAGCTTCTTGGATGCCATGAATACCGTGTACGCAATCTTTTGATAATGCGGGTACCGTGATTTGCAGGGAGTGAGGACAGTGGACACGTAATAGACCGGCCTTTGAAGGGGGAATTTGTGTCCGTCCGCTTCTCGTTCGACGACGAGCACTGCGCTTACAACCTGATGTGTTGCTGTGATGTACAATAGCATTGGTTCGCCGGTGTTTGGCGCGGCCAGGACTGGGTTTGTTGCCAGTATGGCTTTTATTTCATCGAGTCCGGCCGTGGCTGCGTCCGTCCATTTGAAGTGTTCGGTGCACCGAAGGAGACGGTAAAGGGGGAGGGCCTTTTCTCCCAAGCGGGAAATAAAGCGGCTTAGAGCCGCCACGCATCCGGTTAACTTTTGTATTTGTTTGAGGTCCTTTGGGATATCTAGTTGCGACAGAGCTCAGATCTTGGCTAGATTTGCTTCAATTCCTCTGCTGGATACAATGAAGCCCAAGAGCTTTCCGGCTGGAACGCCGAAAACGCATTTTTCCGGATTGAGCTTGATGTCGTATGTTCGGAGATTATCAAATGTGAGCCTCAAGTCGTCTACTAGAGATTCAACATGTCTTGTTTTGACGACCACATCATCTACGTATGCCTCCACTGTTTTACCAATCTGGCTTGCCAAACATGTCTGAATCATGCGTTGATATGTTGCGCCGGCGTTTTTGAGCCCGAAGGGCATCGTGTTGAAGCAGAATGGCCCGTATGGTGTGATAAATGATGTTGCGGCTTGGTCTGGTTCTGCTATCTTGATTTGATGGTAGCCAGAATATGCGTCGAGGAAACACAACGAGCCGTGTCCTGCGGTTGCATCGATAATTTGATCGATGCGGGAGAGGGGGAAGGGATCCTTTGGGCAAGCCTTGTTAAGGTCTTTAAAATCAACACACAGGCGCCAGGATTTGTCCTTCTTTGGTACCATCACCAGGTTTGCTAGCCAGTCCGGATGTTTTATATCTCTGATGAATCCGGCCTCTAATAGCTTTGCTAGCTCCTCTCACATAGCATGTCTCTTAGGTTCGGAAAAACGCCGGAGAGCCTGTTTGACAGGTTTGAATCCTGTTTGGATATTTAAGTTGTGCTCCGCCAGCCTGCGTGGGATTCCTGGCATGTCTGAAGGGTGCCAGGCGAAAATGTCCCAGTTCTCTCGTAGGAACTCTCGCAATGCGGCATCGACATCAGGGTTTAACTGTGCCCCGATGGAAGCTGTTTTATTGGGGTCCGTTGGATGGACTTGGAATTTCACTATTTCGTCCGCTGGTTTAAAGGAGGTGGATTTGGATCTTTTGTCGAGTACCACGTCGTCCCTATTCACGGTAGAGCGCAGCGCAGTCAATTCCTCAGCCGCTAGGGCTTCGGATAGTGCCTCGAGGGCCAGTGCGGCTGTCTTGTTTTCGGTGCGGAGTGCTATATCCGGATCACTAGCGAGAGTGATGATCCCGTTAGGCCCGGGCATCTTGAGCTTCATGTACCCGTAATGGGGTATTGCCTGGAAGATTGTGAATGCTTCCTGCCCTAGCAAAGCGTGATAACCACTGCTGAACGGGGCCACGTGGAACGTGACTTCTTCGGACCTGTAATTGTCCGGCGTGCCGAACACCACATCTAGTGTGATTTTTCCTGTACAGCGCACTTCCTGACTGGGGATTATTCCTCTAAAGGTTGTGCTGCTTCGCGTGATACGGTTCCAGTCTATATCCATTTTTTGGAGGCTTTCCTCATAAATGAGGTTCAATCCGCTGCCGCCGTCCATGAGTACCTTGGTGAGACGAAAGCCGTCCACTATTGAACTGAGGACCAATGCGGCTGGTGCTCGGGCTGTTCGGAATTTAGGTTCATCACTGGCGTTGAAGGTAATGGCCGTGTCACTCCATGGGTTTATTGTTGCTACTTGGTAGACTTCGGCAAGGCTGCGGAGTGTCCTTTTTCGCATGTTATTTGATGTGAAGGTCTCGAAGACTGTTAATACCGTATTGGTGTCTCTGTGGTGGCTTTCTGTGGCTTCCGGGATTAGGAGGTTTTCGCCAATTTTAGCCACCTGCCGGAGTATCCAACATGCTCTAAGGCTGTGAGTTGGTGTGGCGTCCTCTGTACTATGAATTTTACAGGGTCCGTTAAGCCATCTTTCCAGTACGGTTCCATGCCCTGTAGAGGGTTTTTGCCTTTTGGTGTTTGACCCGGGTGTCTGGCGATGATGCACCCTTTTATTTCGGACTGGGCTTGCATTAAGGGCCGGACTGTCCCAAAATTTTGTTTCGGTTTTCCGGGCCCTTTCCATCGCAAAGTACTTTTGTACTATGGACGCTAAGTCAACGAAGCGTGTAATATCACGGCGACTTATGGCGTTGAGTATTCCCTTGTCCGTGCAATTATTGCGGAAGGATAGAATTGCGTCTTCCTCGCGGCAGCCCTTTATCCTGTGCATAACCAGGAGGAATCGTCGGCGTAGAAGCCGAACAGGTGGTCATAAGAAAACCACCTAGCCGGAGGGTTTGGCCGACAGCCAAAGCTCCTTTAGCAACGGTGCCGTCTTTAAAGACGGGGCGAGGCATCCTTCCTGATGGCGACGACACAGAGGAACTCTCAATGAAAGCACCAATATCGGTGTCAAAACCGGCGTATCTCGGGTAGGGGGTCTCGAACTGTGCATCTAGGCCAGATGGTAACAGGAGGCAGGGGACACGAAGTTTTACCCAGGTTCGGGCCCTCTCGATGGAGGTAAAACCCTACGTCCTGCTTGATTAATATTGATGGTATGGGTATTACAAGAGTTGATCTACCACGAGATCAGAGAGGCTAAACCCTAGAAGCTAGCCTATGGTATGATTGTTGATGTGTATGTTGTTCTACGGACTAAAACCCTCCGGTTTATATAGACACCGGATAGGGTTAGGGTTACATAGAGTCGGTTACAATGGTAGGAGATCTGAACATCCGTATCGCCAAGCTTGCCTTCCACACCAAGGAAAGTCCCTTCCGGACACGGGACGGAGTCTTCAATCTTGTATCTTCATAGTCCAGGAGTTCGGCTGAAGGTATAGTTCAACTATCCGAACACCCCCTAATCCAGGACTCCCTCAGGCACCGCACACGGCTAAAGATCAACTTGTGTGTCTATGGGGTGCCCCCTTCCCCCGCATATAAAGGAGGGGAGGAGGAGGCCAGCCGACCCTAGGGGGCGCACCCAAGGAGGGGAGTCCTACTAGGACTCCTAGTCCTAGTATGATTCCACCAAGAGGGAGAGAGGGGGAGGAAGGAGAGGGAGAGAGGGAGAAGGAAAGGGGGCGCCCCCCTTCCCTTGTCCAATTTGGACTGCAAGGGGGCGCCTCCTGCCCTGGTTGTCCTCCTCTCTCTCCACTAAGGCCCATGGTGGCCCATTAGTTCCCCCGGGGGTTCCGGTAGCCCCTTCGGCACTCCGGTTTTACCCGAAACCATCTGGAACACTTCCGATGTCCAAATAACATAGTCCAATATATCAATATTTATGTATCGACCATTTCGAGACTCCTTGTCATGTCCGTGATCTCATCCGGGACTCCGAACAACCTTCGGTACATCAAATCACATAACTCATAATATAAATCGTCATTGAACATTAAGCGTGCGGACCCTATGGGTTCGAGAACTATGTAGACAAGACTGAGACACATCTCTGGTCAATAACCAATAGCGGAACCTGGATGCTCATATTGGTTCCTACATATTCTACGAAGATCTTTATCGGTCAAACCGCATAACAACATACGTTGTTCCCTTTGTCATCGGTATGTTACTTGCCCGAGATTCGGTCATCGGTATCATCATACCTAGTTCAATCTCGTTACCGGAAAGTCTCTTTTACTCGTTCCGTAATGCATCATCCTTCAACTAACTCATTAGTCACTTTGCTTGCAAGGCTTATAGTGATGAGCATTACCGAGAGGGCCCAGAGATACCTCTTCGAAACACGGAGTGACAAATCCTAATCTCGATCTATGCCAACTCAACAAACACCATCGGACACACCTATAGAGCATCTTTATAATCACCCAGTTACGTTATGACGTTTGATAGCACACAAGGTGTTCCTCCGGTATTCGAGAGTTGCATAATCTCATAGTCATAGTAACATGTATAAGTCATGAAGAAAGCAATAGCAATAAAATAAACGATCATAGTGCTAAGCTAACGGATGGGTCTTGTCCATCACATCATTCTCTAATGATGTGATCCCGTTCATCAAATTACCACACATGTCTATGGCTAGGAAACTTAACCATCTTTGATTAACAAGCTAGTTAAGTAGAGGCATACTAGGGACACTTTGTTTGTCTATGTATTCACACATGTACTAAGTTTCCGGTTAATACAATTCTAGCATGAATAATAAACATTTATCATGATATAAGGAAATATAAATAACAACTTTACTATTGCGCCTAGGGCATATTTCCTTCATTCTCCCACTTGCACTAGAGTCAATAATCTAGTTCACATCGTCATGTCATTTCACACCAATAATTCACATCTTTATGTGATTAGTTCACATCTTCATGTGACTAATACTCAAAGGGTTTATTAGAGTCAATAATCTAGTTCACATCGCTATGTGATTAACACCCAAAGAGTGATCGTGTTTTGCTTGTGAGAGAAGTTTAGTCTACGGGTCTGCAACATTCAGATCCGTATGTATTTTGCAAATTTCTATGTCTACAATACTCTGCACGGAGCTACTCTAGCTAATTGCTCCCACTTTCAGTATGTATCTAGACTGAGACTTAGAGTCATCTAGATCGGTGTTAAAAGCTTGCATCGACGTAACTCTTTACGACGAACTATTTTATCACCTCCATAACCGAGAAATATTTCCTTAGTCCTCCAAGGATAATTTTGACCGTTGTCCAGTGATCTACTCCCAGATCACTATTGTACTCCCTTGCCAAAATCATGCTAAGGTATACAATAGATCTGGCAGCATAGCATACTTTATAGAACCTATGACTGAGGCATAGGGAATGACTTTTCATTCTCTTTCTATTTTCTGTCGTGGTCGGGTTTTGAGTGTTTACTCAACTTCACACCTTGCAACACAGGAAAGAACTCCTTCTTTGACTGTTCCATTTTGAACTACTTCAAAAACTTTTCAAGGTATATACTTATTGAAAAATTTATCAAGCGTCTTGATATATTTCTATAGATCCTGATGCCCAATATGTAAGCAGCTTCACTGAGGTCTTTCATTGAAAAATTCTTATTCAAGTATCCTTTTAAGCTATCCAGAAATTCAGTATCATTTATGATCAACAATATGTCATCCACATATAATATCAGAAATGCTACATAGCTCCCACTCACTTTCTTGTAAATACGGGCTTCTCCAAAAGTCTGTATAAAACTATATGTTTTGATCAACTCATCAAAGCGTATATTCCAACACCGAGATGCTTGCACCAGTCCATAGATGGATCGCTGGAGCTTGCACACTTTGTTTAGCACCTTTAGGATTGACAAAACCTTATGGTTGCATATCATACACAACTCTTCTTTAATAAATCCATTAAGGAATGTAGTTTGGATATCCATTTGCCAGATTTCATAAAATGTGGCAACTGCTAACATGATTCAGACAGACTTTTGAGCATCGATACGAGTGAGAAAATCTCATAGTAGTCAACACCTTGAACTTGTCGAAAACCTTTTGTGATAATTCGAGCTTTGTAGATAGTAACACTACTATCAGCGTCCATCTTCCTCTTGAAGATACATTTATTCTAAATGGCTCACAGATCATCGGGCAAGTAAATCAAAGTCCATACTTTGTTCTCATACATGGATCCCATCTCAGATTCCATGGCCTTAAGCCATTTCGCGGAATCTAGGCTCATCATCGCTTCCGCATAGTTCGTAGGTTCATCATGGTCTAGTAACAGGACTTCCAGAATAGGATTACCGTACCACTCTGGTGCGGACCGTACTCTGGTTGACCTACAAGGTTCGGTAGTAACTTGATCTGAAGTTTCATGATCATCATCATTAGCTTCCTTACTAATTGGTGTAGGAATCACTAGAACTGATTTCTGTGATGAACTACTTTCCAATTTGGGAGAAGGTACAATTACCTCATCAAGTTCTACTTTCCTCCCACTCACTTCTTTCGAGAGAAACTCCTTCTCTAGAAAGGATCCATTCTTAGCAACAAATATCTTTCTTCAGATCTGTGATAGAAGGTGTACCCAACAGTTTCTTTTGGGTATCCAATGAAGACGCATTTCTCCAATTTGGGTTCGATCTTATCAGTTTGAAACTTTTTCACATAAGCATCGCAACCCCAAACTTTAAGAATGACAGCTTAGGTTGCTAAACCATAGTTCATATGGTGTCGTCTCAACGGATTTAGATGGTGCCCTATTTAACGTGAATATAGCTGTCTCTAATGCATAACCCCAAAATGATAGTGGTAAATTGGTAAGAGACATCATAGACCGCACCATATCTAATAAAATACGGTTACAATGTTCGGACACACCATTACGCTGTGGTGTTCCAGGTGGCGTGAGTTGCAAAACTTTCCCACATTGTTTCAAATGAAGGCCAAATTCGTAACTCAAATATTCGCCTCCGTGATCAGATCATAGAAACTCTATTTTTTTGTTATGATGATTTTCCACTTCACTATGAAATTCTTTGAACTTTTCAAATGTTTCAGACTTATGTTTCATTAAGTAGATATACCCATATCTGCTCAAATCATCTGTGAAGGTCAGAAAATAATGATACCCTCCACCAGCCTTAACACTCATTGGATCGCATACATCAGTATGTATTATTTCTAATAAGTCTGTTGCTCGATCCATTGTTCCAGAGAACGGAGTCTTAGTCATCTTGCCCATGAGGCATGGTTCGCAAGCATCAACTGATTCATAATCAAGTGATTCCAAAAGCCCATCAGCATGGAGTTTCTTCATGCGCTTTACACAAATATGACCTAAACGGCAGTGCCACTAGTATTTTGCACTATCATTATCAACTTTGCATCTTTTGGCATCAATATCATGAATATGTGTATCACTACGATCAAGATTCAATAAACCATTCACCTTGGGTGTATGACCACCGAAGGTTTTATTCATGTAAACAGAATAGCAATTATTCTTTGACTTAAATGAATAACCGTATTGCAATAAATATGATCCAATCATATTATGCTCAACACAAACACCAAATAACATTTATTTTAGGTTCAACACTAATCCCAAAGGTAAAGGGAGTGTGCGATGGTGTTCTTATCAACCTTTGGAATCATTTCCAGCACACATCGTCACCTCACCCTCAACTAGTCTTTGTTCATTTTGTAACTCCTGTTTCGAGTTACTAATCATAGCAACTGAACCAGTATCAAATACCCAGGTGCTACTATGAATACTAGTAAAGTACACATCAGTAACATGTATATCATATATACTTTTGTTCACTTTGCCATCCTTCTTATCTGCGAAGTATTTGGGGTAGTTCTGCTTCTAGTGACCATTTCCTTTGCAGTAGAAGCACTCAGTTTCAGGCTTGGGTCTAGCTTTGGGCTTCTTCATGGGAGCGACAACTTGCTTGACATTCTTCTTGAAGTTCCCTTTCTTTCCCTTGCCCTTTTACTTGAAACTAGTGGTCTTGTCAACCATCAACATTTGATGCTTTTCTTGATTTCTACCTTCGTTGATTTCAGCATCACGACGAGCTCGAGAATCGTTTTTGTTATCCCTTGCATATTATAGTTCATCACGAAGTTCCAGTAACTTGGCGATATTGACTAGAGAACTCTCTCAATCACTGTCTTATCTGGAAGATTAACTCCCACTTGATTCAAGCGATTGTAGACATTCTGAGCACATGTTCACTGGTTGAGCTATTCTCCTCCATCTTGTAGGCAAAGTACTTGTCAGAGGTCTCATACCTCTTGACTCGGGCATGAGTCTGAAATACCAATTTCAGCTCTTGGAACATCTTATATGCTCCGTGGCGTTCAAAATGTTTTTGAAGTCCCGGTTCTAAGCCGTAAAGCATGGCACACTAAACTATCAAGTAGTCATCATACCGAGCTTGTCAAACGTTCATAATGTCTATATCTGCTCCTGCAATAGGTCTATCACCTAGTGGTGCATCAAGGACATAATTCTTCTGTGCAGCAATGAGGATAATCCTCAGATCACGGAGCTAGTCTGCATCATTGCTACTAACATCTTTCAACATAGTTTTCTCTAGGAACATATCATAAATAAAATGGGGAACCTATACGTGAGCAGTTGACCTACAATATAGATATGCAAATACTATCAGGACTAAGTTCATGATAAATTTAAGTTTAATTAATCGTATTACTTAAGAACTCTGATACATCTCCAACGTATCTATAATTTTTGATTGTTCCATGCTATTAAATTATCTGTTTTGGATGTTAATGGGCTTATTTATACACTTTTATATTATTTTTGGGACCAACCTACTAACCCAAGGCCCAGTGCAAATTGCTGTTTTTTGCCTATTTCAGTGTTTCGCGGAAAATGAATATCAAACGAAATCCAAACGGAATGAAACCTTCGGGAGAGTTATTTTTGGAACAAACGTGATCTAGGGGACTTGGAGTGGACGTCAAGAAATCAACCAGGAGACCATGAGGCAGGGAGGTGCGCCTGCCCCCTGGGTGCTCCCCCACCCTCGTGGCTCCACCGACCTACTTCTTCCTCCTATATATATCCATATACCCCGAAAACATCCAGGAGCACCACGAAACCCTATTTCCACCGCCGCAACCTTCTAAACCCAAGAGATCCCATCTTGGGGCCTTTTCTAGAGCTCCGTCGGAGGGGGAATCGATCACGGAGGGCTTCTACATCAACACCATAGCCTCTCCGATGATGTGTGAGTCGTTTACTTCAGACCTTCGGGTCCATAGTTATTAGCTAGATGGCTTA
Organism: Triticum urartu; assembly: GCF_003073215.2. NCBI lineage: Eukaryota > Viridiplantae > Streptophyta > Magnoliopsida > Poales > Poaceae > Triticum > Triticum urartu. Next base: position 468,557,780 of record NC_053023.1, read on the forward strand.
TTCTCTCTCTTTGGATCTCAATACAATGTTCTCCTCGATCTTCTTGGAGATCTATTTGATGTAACTCTTTTTGTGGTGTGTTTCTCGAGATCCGATGAATTGTGGGTTTATGATCAAGTTTATCTATGAAAAATATTTGATTCTTCTCTGAAATCTTTTATGTATGATTGGTTATCTTTGCAAGTCTCTTCGAATTATCAGTTTGGTTTGTCCTACTAGGTTAATCTTTCTTGCAATGGGAGAAGTGCTTAGCTTTGGGTTCGATCTTGCGGTGTCCTTTCCAAGTGACAGCAGGGGCAGCAAGGCACGTATTGTATTGTTGCCATCGAGGATAAAAAGATGGGGTTTATATCATATTGCTTGAGTTTATCCATCTACATCATGTCATCTTGCCTAATGTGTTACTTTGTTCTTATGAACTTAATACTCTAGATGCATGCTGGATAACGGTCGATGTGTGGAGTAATAGTAGTAGATGCAGAATCGTTTCGGTCTACTTGTCGCGGACGTGATGCCTATATACATGATCATGCCTAGATATTCTCATAATCATGCACTTTTCTATCAATTGCTCGATAGTAATTTTTTCACCCACCGTAATACTTATGCTATCTTGAGAGAAGCCACTAGTGAAACCTATGGCCCCCGGGTCTATTCTCCAATATATTAATATCCCGTCAACTAGCTATTTCTGGCGCCGTTTATTTTGCAATCTTTACTTTCAATCTATATCATAAAAATACCAAAAATATTTATCTTATTATTATTATCTCTATCAGATCTCACTCTCGTAAGTGAACGTGAAGGGATTGACAACCCCTTTATCGCGTTGGTTGTGAGGTTCTTATTTGTTTGTGCAGGTACGAGGGAGTTGCGTGTAGTCTCCTACTGGATTGATACCTTGGTTCTCAAAAACTGAGGGAAATACTTACGCTACTTTGTTGCATCACCCTTTCCTCTTCAAGGAAAAACCAACGCAGTGCTCAAGAGGTAGCAAACTCCCACTGAGATAGACATCCGTCTAATCATCTAAGTGATCACGTGATCCATATCAACTAAACCATGTCCGATCGTCACGTGAGATGGAGTAGTTTTCAATGGTGAACATCTCTATGTTGATCATATCTACTATATGATTCACGCTCAACCTTTCGGTCTCAGTGTTCCGAGGCCATATCTGCATATGCTAGGCTCGTCAAGTTTAACCCAAGTATTCTACGTGTGCAAAACTGGCTTGCATCCGTTGTATGTGAACATAGAGCTTATCACACCCGATCATCACGTGGTGTCTCGGCACAACGAACTGTAGCAACGGTGCATACTCAAGGAGAACACTTATATCTTGAAATTTAGTGAGAGATCATCTTATAATGCTACCGCCGTACTAAGCAAAATAAGATGCATAAAGGATAAACATCACATGCAATCAAAATAAGTGATATGATATGGCCATCATCATCTTGTGCCTTTCATCTCCATCTCCAAAGCACCGTCATGATCACCATCGTCACCGTCTTGACACCTTGATCTCCATCGAAGATCGTTGTCGTCTCGCCAACTATTTCTTCTACGACTATCGCTACCGCTTAGTGATAAAGTAAAGCAATTACATGGCATTTGCATTTCATACAATAAAGCGACAACCATATGGCTCCTTCCAGTTGCCAATAACTGTTACAAAACATGATCATCTCATACAACAATTTATATATCATCACATCTTGACCATATCACATCACAGCAAGCCCTGCAAAAACAAGTTAGACATCCTCTACTTTGTTGTTGCAAGTTTTACGTGGCTGCTACGGGCTTCTAGCAAGAACCGTTCTTACCTACGCATCAAAACCACAACAATTTTTCATCAAATGTGCTATTTTAACCTTCAACAAGGACTAGGCGTAGTCTGATACGTCTCCAACGTATCTATAATTTTTTATTGTTCCATGCTATTATATATTCTATTTTGGACGTTTAATGGGCTTATTTATACACTATTATATTATTTTTGGGACTAACCTATTAACCGGAGGCCCAGCCCAAATTGCTATTTTTGCCTATTTTAGTGTTTCGCAGAAAAGGAATATCAAACGGAGTCCAAACGGAATGAAACCTTCGGGAGCGTGATTTTTGGAACAAACGTGATCCAGGGTACTTGGAGTGGATGTCAAGAAACAATCAAGGAGGCCACGAGGCAGGGGGCGCGCCTACCCCCCTAGGCACGCCCTCCACCCTCGTGGGCCCCTTGTTGCTCCACCGACCTACTTCTTCCTCCTATATATATTCATATACCCCGAAAACATCTAGGAGCACCACGAAACCCTATTTCCACCACCGCAACCTTCTATACCCAAGAGATCCCATCTTGGGGCCTTTTCCGGAGCTCCGTCGGAGGGGGCATTGATCACGAAGGGCCTCTACATCAACTCCATGGCCCCTCCGATGATGTGTGAGTAGTTTACCTCAGACCTTCGGGTCCATAGTTATTAGATAGATGGCTTCTTCTCTCTCTTTGGATCTCAATACAAAGTTCTCCTCGATTCTCTTGGAGATCTATTCAATGTAATCTTCTTTTGCAGTGTGTTTGTCGAGATCCGATGAATTGTGGGTTTATGATCAAGATTATCTATGAACAATATTTGAATCTTCTCTGAATTCTTTTATGTATGATTGGTTATCATTGCAAGTCTCTTCGAATTATTAGTTTGGTTTGGCCTACTAGATTCATCTTTCTTGCAATGGGAGAAGTGCTTAGCTTTGGGTTCAATCTTGCGGTGCTCGATCCCAGTGACAGTAGGGGAAACGACATGTATTGTATTGTTGCCATCGAGGATAAAAAGATGGGGTTTATATCATATTGCATGGGTTTATCCCTCTACATTATGTCATCTTGCTTAATGTGTTACTCTGTTCTTATGAACTTAATACTCTAGATGCATGCTGGATAGCGGTCGATGTGTGGAGTAATAGTATTAGATGCAGGCAGGAGTCGGTCTAGTTGTCACGGACGTGATGCCTATATGCATGATCATACCTAGATATTCTCATAATTATTCGCTTTTCTATCAATTGATCGATAGTAATTTGTTCACCCACCGTAATACTTATGTTATCTTGAGAGAAGCCACTGGTGAAACCTATGGCCCCCGAGTCTATTCTTCATCATATAAGTTTCCAATCTATTTTATTTTGCAATCTTTACTTTCAATCTATATCATAAAAATACCAACAATATTTATCTTATTATTATTATCTCTATCAGATCTCACTCTTGCAAGTGGCCTAGAAGGGATTGACAACCCCTTTATCGCATTGGTTGCGAGGTTCTTATTTGTTTGTGTAGGTATGAGGTGACTCACACGTGGTCTCCTACTGGATTGATACCTTGGTTCTCAAAAACTGAGGGAAATACTCACGCTGCTTTGTTGCATCACCCTTTCCTCTTTAAGGGAAAACCAACACATGCTCAAGAGGTAGCAAGAAGGATTTCTGGCGCCGTTGCCGGGAAGATCTACGCCAAGTCAAGACATACCAAGTACCCATCACAACTCTTACCCTTCGCATTATATTATTTGCCATTTTCCTCTCGTTTTCCTCTCCCCCACTTCACCCTTGCCGTTTTATTCGCCTCTTACCCATTTTTTTTCTTGTGCCATGGCCGATTCAAAAAGGGCTAAGGGTTCTCTCCCAGGTTTTACCTTGGATAGTCCCTTTGTCCTCTCTAAGCTCATAAATAATGATGCTATGGAGAGACCTACCGGGCTTATCAATGAGAGTTTGAATAATTTCGATGAAGATGATCCCGGAATTTTTCGTTATTTACTTGATGAATCTTTGAAAGACGCTTGGGATAGGCTATTAAGAATTCGAGCTAGCTATGTGCCCCAATATCAAATTGAGGTTTACCTGAAAAGCTTTTATATTGGTTTACCCTCTTCATTCAAGCAAGTTCTAGATTCTATCTTTGAAGAAGGTTTTATTGAGTGGGATCCCATTGATACTTATGAAAGGATGAAAACTATATTTGGGCACCCCATGAGTGAGAAGGTTGAATCTACCTCTCTTTTGTGCTTTTATCAAAATGAAACTATCAAAGAAATGAGGGCTTGCTTAGATGCCAATTTCCGTAACGTGCTTAATCTTTCTTCCACTATCAATGGCCACGTGCTATCTCAAAATAGAAAGATAAATGCTATAGAAAAGAATTTTTCTCTTTTCTTTCCTAATACCAAATATGGCAATACCTAGATCTATCCTCGCTTTTATGCTTAGCTAGGGGCGTTAAACGATAGCGCTTGTTGGGAGGCAACCCAATTTTATTTTTAATCCTTGCTTTTTGTTCCTGTTTAGTAATAAATAATTTATCTTGCCTATGTTTTGATTGTGTTTTTTGTGTTTAATTAATGTTTGTGCCAAGTAGAACCGTTGGGAAGACTTGGGGAAAGTCTTTTCGATCTTGCTGTAAAAAACAGAAACTTTAGTGCTCACGAGAATTGCAGTCATTTTTTTTGGAGAGTGCTATTTAGTTAATTATTTTTGCACATGATTAATAGATAAATTCCTCACTTCCATCAATTTATTTTAGAATTTTTGGGGTTCCAGAAGTATGCGTTTGATACAGATTACTACAGACTATTCTGTTTTTGACAGATTCTGTTTTTCGTGTGTTGTTCGCTTATTTCGATGAATCTATGGCTAGTAATGGAGTTTATAAACCATAGAAAAGTTGGAATACAGTAGGTTTAAAACCAATATAAATAAATAATGAGTTCATTACAGTACCTTGAAGTGGTGTTTTGTTTTCTTTCGCTAACGGAGCTCATGTGATTTTCTTGTTATATTTTGTGTTGTGAGGTTTTCATGTTTTGGGTAAAAATTTGATGGATTATGGAACAAGGAGTGGCAAGAGCCTAAGATTGGGGATTCCCAAGGAACCCCAATGTAAATCCAAGGACACCAAAAAGCCTAAGCTTGGGGACGCCCCGGAAGGCATCCCCTCTTTTGCTTCGTTCATCGGTAACTTTACTTGGAGCTATATTTTTATTCACCACATGATATGTGTTTTGCTTGGAGCGTCTTGTATGATTTGAGTCTTTGCTTTTTAGTTTACCACAATCATCCTTTCTGTACACACCTTTTGAGAGAGACACACATGAATCGGAATTTATTGGAATACTCTATGTGCTTCACTTATATCTTTTGAGCTATATAGTTTTTGCTCTAGCGCTTCACTTATATCTTTTAGAGCACGGTGGTGGTTTTATTTTATAGAAATTATTGATATCTCATGCTTCACTTATATTATTTTGAGAGACCTTTAGAACAACATAGTAATTTTCTTTTAGGAATAATAAAAACTTTCATATAAGTGCATTGAATACTATGAGAAGTTTGATACTTGATAATTGTTTTGAGATATGGAGATGGTGATATTAGAGTCATGCTAGTTGAGTAGTTGTGAATTTGAGAAATAATTGTGTTGAAGTTTGTGATTCCCGTAGCATGCACGTATGGTGAACTGTTATGTGATGAAGTCGGAGCATGATTTATTTATTGATTGTCTTCCTAATGAGTGGCGGTCGGGGACGAGCGATGGTCTTTTCCTACCAATCTATCCCCCTAGGAGCATGCGCATAGTACTTTGTTTCGATAACTAGTAGATTTTTGCTACAAGTATGTGATTACTTTATGACTAATGTTGAGTCCATGGATTATACGCACCCTCGCCCTTCCACATTTGCTAGCCTCTCTATTAACGCACACTTTTCGCCGGTATCATACACCCACCATATACCTTCCTCAAAACAGCCACCATACCTACCTATTATGGCATTTCCATAGCCATTCCGAGATATATTTCCATGCAACTTTCCACCGTTCCGCTTGTTATGACACGCTTTATCATTGTCATATTGCCATGCATGATCATGCAGTTGACATCGTATTTGTGGCAAAGCCACCATTCATAATTGTTTCATACATGTCACTCTTGGTTCATTGCATATCCCGGTACACCGCTGATGTCTACTACACAACCTTCTTCTTGTAGATGTTGCTGGGCCTCCAAGTGCAGAGGTTTGTAGGACAGTACCAAATTTCCCTCAAGTGGATGGCCTAAGGTTTATCAATCCGTGGGAGGCGTAGGATGAAGATGGTCTCTGTCAAGCAACCCTGCAACCAAATAACAAAGAGTCTCTTGTGTCCCCAACACACCCAATACAATGGTAAATTGTATAGGTGCACTAGTTCGGCGAAGAGATGGTGATACAAGTGCAATATGGATAGTAGATAATGGTTTTTGTAATCTGAAAATATAAAAACAGCAAGGTAACTAATGATAAAAGTGAGCACAAACGGTATTGCAATGCGTTGAAACAAGGCCTAGGGTTCATACTTTCACTATTGCAAGTTCCCTCAACAATAATAACATAATTAGATCATATAACTTTCCCTCAACATGCAACAAAGAGTCACTCCAAAGTCACTAATAGCGGAGAACAAACGAAGAGATTATGGTAGGGTAAGAAACCACCTCAAAGTTATTCTTTCGGATCGATCTATTCAAGAGTTCGTACTAGAATAACACCTTAAGACACAAATCAACCAAAACCCTAATGTCACCTAGATACTCCAATGTCACCTCAAGTATCCGTGGGTATGATTGTACGATATGCATCACACAATCTTAGATTCATCTATTCAACCAACACAAAAGTACTTCAAAGAATGCCCCAAAGATTCTACCGGAGAGTCAAGACGAAAATGTGTGCCAACCCCTATGCATAGGTTCATGGGCGGAACCTGCAAGTTGATCACGAAAACATACATCAAGTGGATCAATAGAATACCCCATTGTCACCACGGGTATCCCATGCAAGACATACATCAAGTGTTCTCAAATCCTTAAAGACTCAATCCGATAAGGTAACTTCAGAGGGAAAACTCAATCCATTACAAGAGAGTAGAGGAGGGAGAAACATCATAAGATCCAACTATAATAGCAAAGCTCGCGATACATCAAGATCGTAACACCTCAAGAACATGAGAGAGAGAGAGAGAGAGAGAGATCAAACACATAGCTACTGGTACATACCCTCAGCCCCGAGGGAGAACTACTCCCTCATCATCATGGAGAGCACTGGGATGATGAAGATGGCTACCTGAGAGGGATTGCCCCCTCCGGCAGGGTGCCGGAACGGGTCTAGATTGGTTTTCGGTGGCGACGGAACTCCTGATCCATTCTTCTCCCCGAAGTTTTTAGGGTATATGGGTATATATGGGAGGAAGAAGTACGTCGGTGGACCTCCGGGCTGTCCACGAGGCAGGGGGGCGCGCCCCCACCCTCGTGGGCAGCCCGGGACTCTCCTGGTCCAACTCCGATACTCTGTGGGCTTCTTCTGGTCCAAAAATAAGTTCTGTGAAGTTTCAGGTCAATTGGACTCCGTTTGATTTTCCTTTTCTGCGATACTCTAAAACAAGTTAAAAACAGAAACTGGCACTGGGCTCTAGGTTAATAGGTTAGTCACAAAAATCATATAAAATAGCATATAAATGCATATAAAACATCCAAGGTTGATAATATAATAGCATGGAACAATCAAAAATTATAGATACGTTGGAGACGTATCAGCATCCCCAAGCTTAATTCCTGCTCGTCCTCGAGTAGGTAAATCATAAAACTAGAATTTTTGATGTGGAATGCTACCTAACATATTTATCCATGTAGTTCTCTTTATTGTGGAAATAATATTCAGATCCATATGATTCAAGACAAAAGTTTAATATTGACATAAAAATAATAATACTTCAAACATACTAACCAAGTAATCATGTCTTCTCAAAATAACATGGCCAAAGAAAGCTATCCCTACAAAATCATATAGTCTGGCTATGCTCTATCTTGACCACACAAAATATTTAAATCATGCACAACCCCGATGACAAGCCAAGCAATTGTTTCATACTTTTGATGTTCTCAAGCTTTTTCAATCTTCACGCAATACATGAGCATGAGCCATGGACATGGCACTATAGGTGGATAGAATGGTGGTTGTGGAGAAGACAAAAAGGAGAAGATAGTCTCACATCAACTAGGCGTATCAACGGGCTATGGAGATGCCCATCAATAGATATCAATGTGAGTGAGTAGGGATTGCCATGCAACGGATGCACTAGAGCTATAAATGTATGAAAGCTCAACAAAAGAAACTAGTAGGTGTGCATCCAACTCGCTTGCTCACGAAGACCTAGGGCATTTTGAGGAAGCCCATCATTGGAATATACAAGCCAAGTTCTATAATGAAAGATTCCCACTAGTATATAAAAGTGACAACATAGGAGACTCTCTATCATGAAGATCATGGTGCTACTTTGAAGCACAAGTGTGGTAAAAGGATAGTAGCATTGCCCCTTCTCTCTTTTTCTCTCATTTTTTTATTTTTTTATTTGTGCCTTTTCTCTTTTTTATGGCCTCTTTTTTCTCTTTTTTTATTGGGCTTCTTTGGCCTCTTTTATTTATTTATTATTATTATTTCGTCCGGAGTCTCATCCCGACTTGTGGGGGAATCATAGTCTCCATCATCCGTTCCTCACTGGGATAATGCTCTAATAATGATGATCATCACACTTTTATCTACTTACAACTCAAGAATTACAACTCGATACTTAGAACAAGATATGACTCTATATGAATGCCTCCGGCGGTGTACCGGGATGTGCAATGACTCATGAGTGACATGTATGAAAGAATTATGAACAGTGTCTTTACCACAAATACAATGTCAACTACATGATCATGCAAAGCAATATGACAATGATGGAGCGTGTCATAGTAAACGGAACGGTGGAAAGTTTCATGGCAATATATCTCGGAATGGCTATGGAAATTCCATAATAGGTAGGTATGGTGGCTGTTTTGAGGAAGGTATATGGTGGGTTTATGGTACCAGCGAAAGTTGCGCGTTACTAGAGAGGCTAGCAATGGTGGAAGGGTGAGAGTGCGTATAATCCACGGACTCAACATTAGTCATAAAGAACTCACATACTTATTGCAAAAATCTATTAGTTATTGAAACAAAGTACTACGCGCATGCTCCTAGGGGGATAGATTGGTAGGAAAAGACCATCACTCGTCCCCGACCGCCACTCATAAGGAAGACAATCAATAAATAAATCATGCTCCGACTTCATCACATAACGGTTCACCATACGTGCATGCTACAGGAATCACAAACTTCAACACAAGTATTTCTCAAATTCACAACTACTCAACTAGCATGACTCTAATATCACCATCTTCATATCTAAAAACAATCATCAAGTATGAAACTTCTCATAGTATTCAATGCACTTTATATGAAAGTTTTTAGTATATCCCTCTTGGATGCCCATCATATTAGGACTAAATTCATAGCCAAAGCAAATTACCATGCTGTTAAGAGACTCTCAAAATGATATAAGTGAAGCATGAGAGTTCATCTATTTCTTCAAAATAAAACCACCGTCGTGCTCTAAAAAGGTATAAGTGAAGCACTTGAGCCAATGACAAACTACTCCAAAAGATATAAGTGAAGATCAATGAGTACTCGAATAATTATGAAACTGTGTCAAGACTCTCTAAAATTTAATCATTTCAGATCTTGGTATTTTATTCAAACATCAAGCAAAACAAAAGAAAATAAAATAACGCTCCAAGAAAAACACATATCATGTGGTGAATAAAAATATAGCTCCAAGTAAAGTTACCGATGAATGAGGACGAAAGAGGGGATGCCTTCCGGGGCATCCCCAAGCTTTGTCTTTTTGGTGTCCTTAGATTATCTTGGAGTGCCATGGGCATCCCCAAGATTAGGCTCTTGCCCCTCCTTGTTCCATACTCCATCGAATCTTTACCCAAAACTTGAAAACTTCACAACACAAAACTTCAACAGAAAATCTCGTGAGCTCCGTTAGTATAAGAAAATAAATCACCACTTAGGTACTGTTGTGAACTCATTCTAAATTCATATTGGTGTAATATATACTGTATTCCAACTTCTCTATGGTTTATGAACTATTTTACTAGCCATAGATTCATCAAAATAAGCAAACAACACACGAAAAACAGAATCTGTCAAAAACAGTACAGTCTGTAGTAATCTGTAGCTAACGCAAACTTCTGGAACCCCAAAAATTCTAAAATAAACTGCTGGACGTGAGGAATTTATCTATTAATCATCTTCAAAAAGAATTAACTAAATAGCACTTTCCAAATACAAATGGCGGCAATTCTCGTGAGCGCTAAAGCTTCTGTTTTTTACAGCAAGATCAAAAAGACTTTCCCCAAGTCTTCCCAACGGTTCTACTTGGCACAAACACTAATTAAACACAAAAAACACAACCAAAACAGAGGCTAGATAAATTATTTATTACTAAACAGGAGCAAAAATCAAGGAACGGAAATAAAATTGGGTTGCCTCCCAACAAGCGCTATCGTTTAACACCCCTAGCTAGGCATGATGATTTCAATGATGCTCACATAAAGGATAAAAATTGAAACATAAAGAGAGCATCATGAAGAATATGACTAGCACATTTAAGTCTAGCCCACTTCCTATGCATAGGGATTTTGTGAGCAAACAACTTATAGGAACAATAATCAACTAGCATAGGAAGGCAAAACAAGCATAACTTCAAAACCTTAAGCACATAGAGAGGAAACTTGATATTATTGCAATTCCTACAAGCATATATTCCTCCCTCATAATAATTTTCAGTAGAATCATGAATGAATTCAACAATATAACCAGAACCTAAAGCATTCTTTTCATGATCTACAAGCATACAAAATTTACTACTCTCTACATAAGCAAAATTCTTCTCAATCGGAATAGTGGGAGTATCATAAGAGACTCGAATACTATAAATTGTTTCCACATTAAAAGAGTAATGTTAAGAAAAAGGGTAATCATAATCATGACAAGTTTTATAAATATAATCATCACTACTTTTTATAGCATAAGTATCATCACAATAATCATCATAGGTAGCAACTCTGTTCTCATCATAATCAATTGAAACATCTTCCAAGATAGTGGAATCATTACTAAATAAAGTCATGACCTCTCCAAATCCACTTTCATAATTATCACAATAAGATTCAACATCCTCCAAAATAGTGGGGTCATTACTTCCTAAAGTTGACACTCTTCCAAACCCACTTTTATCAATATAATCATCATAAGTAGGAGGCATGCTATCATCATTATAAATTTGCATATCAAAACTTGGGAGACTAAAAATATCATCTTCATTAAACGTAGCATCCCCAAGCTTGGGACAAACATTAATTGCAGCAAATATATTCTCAAATATGTCATCCTCATCAAACATAGCTTCCCCAAGCTTGGGCCTTTTCATATCATAAGCATAATCACTCTCACCATTAATAGTATGGATAGAACCAATAGTATAGCAATTATCATCATATTCTTCCAAGCAAGTGCCAAAAAGATTTTCAAGATCATAAGAAGTATCATTATCTTCCCAATCATAATCATCATAACAAGCAATAGGCATAACGAGATCATCATCAAGTGCATCATCTTCCACAATTATTTTTTATTCATTTTCATGAGGCACAACAATAATAGGAGCAACATTATTTGGGGAAGATATCTTTTTACCTCTCTTCCTTTTTCTTATCTTCTTCTTCACATCATGTGTGGGTTCAATCCTCTTTTTGGAGCTCCTTATTAATGAGATTGGTTGAATAGGAGGCTCCTCCTCGTTACCTGATTCATCATAAGAAATAATAGGAGGATATTGGGAAGTCTCTTCCCTTTCGTTAGTATTATCTTCATCCTCTAATTGTTTTCTTTTCTTTATGTAGTTGGCAATATAAGGAATTTCAATGCAATTCACCGCGCAATACATATAAATTTCCTCTAGATCAAAATGAAGGACTCTATCAAGGGCAAATTCTGGAATAACCTTAGTTATACGTTTCATTTCTTCATAACACAAGAGCAAACTAAGTTCATTATGATGTGCAAGGGAAATCAAGTCATCACAATTTTTGGACACGATATGATCATGAAACAATTTGCATTGGGTACTGAAATGACCATGTTCATTGCAAAGTTCACAAGTACGACTAAGAAAATTTAAATTTTCAGCACAAACATCTAGCCTTTCTTGCAACAATTTAGTTTCTAAATGCTTATGCCTCTTGCAATATCTATCTTCCCTATTTGGTGTGTTCTTGCAAACCCAATGCACTCCACAAAAATTGACATGCTTATAAGAGATATTTTCATCATAACTAGTGCAATCATCATTAGTACTATGGATATTCAAGGAGTTCATACTAACAACATTGCAATCATGCTCATCATTCAAAGATTTAGTGCCAAACATTTTATAGACTTCTTCTTCTAGAACTTGAGCACAATTTTCCTTTCCATCATTCTCACGAAAGATATTAAAAAGATGAACCGTATGAGGCAAACTCAATTCCATTTTTTTGTAATTTTCTTTTATAATCTAAACTAGTGCTAAAACAAGAAACTAAAAGATTCGATTGCAAGATCTAAAGATATACCTTCAAGCACTCACCTCCCTGGCAACGACGCTAGAAAAGAGCTTGATGTCTACTACACAACCTTCTTCTTGTAGACGTTGTTGGGCCTCCAAGTGCAGAGGTTTGTAAGACAGTAGCAAATTTCCCTCAAGTGGATGACCTAAGGTTTATCAATCCGTGGGAGGCGTAGGATGAAGATGGTCTCCGTCAAGCAACCCTGCAACCAAATAACAAAGAGTCTCTTGTGTCCCCAACACACCCAATACAATGGTAAATTGTATAGGTGCATTAGTTCGGCGAAGAGATGGTGATACAAGTGCAATATGGATAGTAGATAATGGTTTTTGTAATATGAAAATATAAAAACAGAAAGGTAACTAATGATAAAAGTGAGCACAAACAGTATTGCAATGCGTTGAAACAAGGCCTAGGGTTCATACTTTCACTAGTTCGAGTTCCCTCAACAATAATAACATAATTAGATCATATAACTTTCCCTCAACATGCAACAAAGAGTCACTCCAAAGTCACTAATAGCAGAGAACAAACGAAGAGATTATGGTAGGGTACGAAACCACCTCAAAGTTGTTCTTTCGGATAGATCTATTCAAGAGTCCGTACTAGAATAACACCTTAAGACACAAATCAACCAAAACCCTAATGTCACCTAGATACTCCAATGTCACCTCAAGTATCCATGGGTATGATTGTACGATATGCATCACACAATCTCAGATTCATCTATTCAACCAACACAGAAGTACTTCAAAGAATGCCCCAAAGATTCTACCGGAGAGTCAAGACGAAAACGTGTGCCAACCCCTATGCATAGGTTCATGGGCGGAACCCGCAAGTTGATCACCAAAACATACGTCAAGTGGATCAATAGAATACCCCATTGTCACCACGGGTATCCCACGCAAGACATACATCAAGTGTTCTCAAATCCTTAAAGACTCAATCCGATAAGATAACTTCAAAGGGAAAACTCGATCCATTACAAGAGAGTAGAGGGGGGAGAAACATCATAAGATCCAACAATAATAGCAAAGCTCGCGATACATTAAGATCGTAACACCTCAAGAACATGAGAGAGAGAGATCAAACACATAGCTACTGGTACATACCCTCAGCCCCGAGGGAGAACTACTCCCTCCTCATCATGGAGAGCATCGGTATGATGAAGATGGCCACCGGAGAGGGATTGCCCCCTCCGGCAGGGTGCCGGAACGGGTCTAGATTGGTTTTCGGTGGCGACGGAACTCCCGATCTATTCTGCTCCCTGAAGTTTTTAGGGTATATGGGTATATATGGGAGGAAGAAGTACGTCGGTGGACCTCCGGGCTGTCCACGAGGCAGGGGGCGCGCCTAGGGGGGTGGGCACGCCCCCACCCTCGTGGGCAGCCCGGGACTCTCCTGGTCCAACTCTGATACTCTGTGGGCTTTTTCTGGTCCAAAAATAAGCTCTGTGAAGTTTCAGGTCAATTGGACTCTGTTTGATTTTCCTTTTCTGCGATACTCTAAAATAAGGAAAAACAGAAACTGGCACCGGGCTCTAGGTTAATAGGTTAGTCCCAAAAATCATATAAAATAGCATATAAATGCATATAAAACATCCAAGGTTGATAATATAATAGCATGGAACAATAAAAAATTATAGATACGTTGGAGATGTATCAACCGCCGGAGGCATTCACATAGAGTAATATTTTGTTCTAAGTATTGAGTTGTAATTCTTGAGTTGTAAGTAAAAAGAAGTGTGATGATCATCATTATTAGAGCATTGTCCCAGTGAGGAAAGGATGATGGAGACTATGATTCCCCCACAAGTTGGGATGAGACTCTGGACGAAAAAAAGAGAAAAGAGGCCAAAAAAGAAAGAAGGCCCAAATAAAAAATAAAAAAATTAGAGAAAAAGAGAGAAGGGACAATGTTACTATCATTTTTCCACATTTGTGCTTCAAAGTAGCACCATGATCTTCATGATAGAGAGTCTCCTATGTTGTCACTTTCATAAACTAGTGGGAATTTTACATTATAGAACTTGGCTTGTATATTCCAATGATGGGCTTCCTCAAATTGCCCTAGGTCCTCGTGAGCAAGCAAGTTGGATGCACACCCACTTAGTTTCTATTGTTGAGCTTTCATACACTTATAGCTCTAGTGCATCCGTTGCATGGCAATGCCTACTCACTCACATTGATATCTATTGATGAGCATCTCCATAGCCCGTTGATATGCCTAGTTGATGTGAGACTATCTTCTCCTTTTTGTCTTCTCCACAACCACCATTCTATTCCACCTATAGTGTTATGTCCATGGCTCACGCTCATGTATTGCATGAAAATTGAAAAAGTTTGAAAACATCAAAAGTATGAAACAATTGCTTGGCTTGTCGTCGGGGTTGTGCATGATTTAATATTTTGTGTGATGAAGATAGAGCATAGCCAGACTATATGATTTTGTAGGGATAACTTTCTTTGTCCATGTTATTTTGAGAAGACATGATTGCTTAGTTAGTATGCTTGAAGTATTATTATTTTTATGTCAATATTAAACTTTTATCTTGAATCTTTCGGATCTGAACATTCATGCCACAATAAAGAAAAATTACATTGAGAAATATGTTAGGAAGCATTCCACATCAAAAATTCTGTTTTTATCATTTACCTACTCAAGGACGAGCAGGAATTAAGCTTGGGGATGCTTGATACGTCTCCAACGTATCTATAATTTTTGATTGTTCCATGCTATTATATATTCTGTTTTGGATGTTTAATGGGCTTATTTATACACTTTTATATTATTTTTGGGACTAACCTATTAACCGGAGGCCCAGCCCAAATTGTTGTTTTTTTTGCCTATTTCAGTGTTTCACAGAAAAGGAATATCAAACGAAGTCCAAACGGAATGAAACCTTCGGGAGCGTGATTTTTGGAACAAACGTGATCCAGGGTACTTGGAGTGGACGTCAAGAAACAATCAAGGAGGCCACGAGGCAGGGGGCGCGCCTACCCCCCCTGGGCGTGCCCTCCACCCTGGTGGGTCCCTCATTGCTCCACCGACCTACTTCTTCCTCCTATATATATCCATATACCCCAAAAACATCCAGGAGCACCATGAAACCCTATTTACACCACCGCAACCTTCTGTACCCAAGAGATCCCATCTTGGGGCCTTTTCCAGATCTCCGCCGGAGGGGGCATTGATCACGGAGGGCCTCTACATCAACTCCATGGCCCTGCGATGATGTGTGAGTAGTTTACCTCAGACCTTCGGGTCCATAGTTATTAGCTAGATGGCTTCGTCTCTCTCTTTGGATCTCAATACAAAGTTCTCCTCGATTCTCTTGGAGATCTATTCGATGTAACTCTTTTTGCGGTGTGTTTGTCAAGATCCGATGAATTGTGGGTTTATGATCAAGTTTATCTATGAAGAATATTTGAATCTTCTCTGAATTCTTTTATGTATGATTGGTTATCTTTGCAAGTCTCTTCGAATTATTAGTTTGGTTTGGCCTACTTGATTGATCTTTCTTGCAATGGGAGAAGCGCTTAGCTTTGGGTTTAATCTTGCGGTGCTCGATCCCAGTGACAGTAGGGGAAACGACACGTATTGTATTGTTGCCATCGAGGATAAATGGATGGGGTTTATATCATATTGCATGAGTTTATCCCTCTACATCATGTCATCTTGCTTAAAGCTTTACTCTGTTCTTATGAACTTAATACTCTAGATGCATGCTGGATAGCGGTCGATGTGTGGAGTAATAGTAGTAGATGCAGGCAGGAGTCGGTCTACTTGTCATGGACGTGATGCCTATATACATGATCCTACCTAGATATTCTCATAACAATGCTCAATTCTTTCAATTGCTCGATAGTAATTTGTTCACCCACCGTAATACTTATGCTATCTTGAGAGAAGCCACTAGTGAAACCTATGGCCCCCGGGTCTATTTTCCATCATACAAGTTTCCAATCTATTTTATTTTGCAATCTTTACTTTAAATTTATATCATAAAAATACCAAAAATATTTATCTTATTATTATTATCTCTATCAGATCTCACTCTTGCAAGTGGCCGTGAAGGGATTGACAACCCCTTTATCGCGTTGGTTGTGAGGTTCTTATTTGTTTGTGTAGGTACGAGGTGACTCGCGCGTGGTCTCCTACTGGATTGATACCTTGGTTCTCAAAAACTGAGGGAAATACTTACGCTGCTTTGCTGCATCACCCTTTCCTCTTCAAGGGAAAACCAACGCAGATGCTCAAGAGGTAGCATAGTCAAACTCGATTCAACTAAAGCTGGAGAAATAGACACCCACTAGCCACCTGTGTGCGAAGCACGTCGGTAGAACCAGTCTCATGAACGCGGTCATGTAATGTCGGTCTGGGCCGCTCCATCCAACAATACCACCGAATCAAAGTAAGACATTGCTGGTAAGCAGTATGACTATTATCGCCCACAACTATTTGTGTTCTACTCACACATATAACATCTACGCATAGACCTGGCTCAGATGCCACTATTGGGGAACGCAGTATTTCAAAAAAATTACCTACGATCACGCAAGATCTATCTAGGAGATGCATAGCAACAAGAGGGGGAGAGTGTGTCTACGTACCCTCGTAGACCGAAAGCGGAAGCGTTTCGTAACGTGGTTGATATAGTCGAACGTCTTCGTGATCCAACTGATCCAAGTACCGAACGTACGACACCTCCGCAATCTGCACACGTTCAGCTCGGTGACGTCCCTCGAACTCTTGATCCAGTTGAGGCTGAGGAAGAGTTTCGTCAGCACGACGGCGTGGTGATGGTGATGATGAAGTTACCGACGCAGAGCTTCGCCTAAGCAGTACGACAATATGACCGAGATGTAAAACTATGGAGGGGGAACAACACACGGCTAAAGATCAACTTGTGTATCTATGGGGTGCCCCCTTCCCCCGTATATAAATGAGGGGAGGAGGAGGCCGACCGGCCCTAGGGGGCGCGCCCAAGGAGGGGAGTCCTACTATGACTCCTAGTCCTAGTATGATTCCACCAAGAAGGAGAGAGGGGGGAGGAGAGGGAGAGAGGGAGAAGGAAAGGGGGGCGCCGCTCCCCCTTCCTTTGTCCACTTTGGACTGCAAGGGGGGGCGGCCTGCCCTGGCTGCCCTTATCTCTCTCCATTAAAGCCCATGGTGGCCCATTAATTCCCCCGGGGGTTCCGGTAACCCCTCCGGCACTCCGGTTTTACCCAAAAACATCCGGAACACTTCCGGTGTCGAAATAACACGGTCCAATATATCAATATTTATGTCTCGGCCATTTCGAGACTCCTTTTCATGTCCGTGATCTCATTCGGGACTCCGAACAACCTTCGGTACATCAAATCACATAACTCATAATATAAATCGTCATCGAACATTAAGCGTGTGGACCCTACGGGTTCGGGAACTATGTAGACATGACCGAGACACATCTTCGGTCAATAACCAATAGCAGAACTTGGATGCTATTGGTTCCTACATATTCTACGAAGATCTTTATCGGTCAAACCGCATAACAACATACGTTGTTCCCTTTGTCATCGATATGTTACTTGCCCGAGATTCGATCGTCGGTATCATCATACCTAGTTCAATCTCGTTACCGGCAAGTCTCTTTACTCGTTCGATAATGCATTATCCTTCAACTAACTCATTAGTCACTTTGCTTGCAAGGATTATAGTGATGAGCATTACCGAGAGGGCCCAGAGATACCTCTCCGAAACACGGAGTGACAAATCCTAATCTCGATCTATGCCAACTCAAACACCATTGGCGACACCTGTAGAGCATCTTTATAATCACCCAGTTACGTTATGACGTTTGATAGCACACAAGGTGTTCCTCCGGTATTCGGGAGTTGCATAATCTCATAGTCATAGGAACATGTATAAGTCATGAAGAAAGCAATAGCAATAAACTAAACGATCATAGTGCTAAGCTAACGGATGGGTCTTGTCCATCACATCATTCTCTAATGATGTGATCTCGTTCATCAAATGACAACACATGTCTATGGCTAGGAAACTTGACCATCTTTGATTAACGAGCTAGTCAAGTAGAGGCATACTAGGGACACTTTGTTTGTCTATGTATTCACACATGTACTAAGTTTCCGGTTAATACAATTCTAGCATGAATAATAAACATTTATCATGATATAAGGAAATATAAATAACAACTTTATTATTTCCTCTAGGGCATATTTCCTTCACTGTTATATGTGCAGGCCACCTTTCTTACTTAACCCCCATTGTGCAAATCTTCAAGCCTCTAGTATGGCCTTGATTTGCTCAAGCTTTTCCTTTCTCCCACGGCTAGCATTCAGCAGATCAGCAACTACTTTCTCAAGCTCTTTCTTCTCTTGTGCAAGAAGATCCCTGTCCACCTTGATCTCTTTCATAGCCTTCCTGGTGTTGTGAATTATGTCTGCCTGGGCCTGAAGGATACACTTATGTTCTTTTGCTAGCCTTAGCTTCTCCATCTTCATCTCCAGCTCTAGCTCTTCCTTCTTCTTCTTCTTCTTCTTCTTCTCATATTTCTCAGCATCCATTGCTTTCTGGTAGTCAATCTTGCCAACACCATCCTGCCAGTCAAACATCTTGCTAAAATTATCAACCATTTTATGATACTCAGTGCAGAGATGATCATACTCCTTCTTCAACTTGGCAACCTCATCCTCATATGCATGCTTGTCTTGAATCCTGCCAAGGTTTTGCTCAGGGAACATTTCCCACAGCTTGATGAGGCAGTTCTTAAGTACATCAGGCCAGACATGATCAACCCACTGAACTACACCACAGTTCACACCTTCCTGTTCAATCAAACAACAGTAATAATTTCAGAAATAATTTAAGTTTGATCAGATAACACATACTTAATAAAATGCATAAATTCAGTACTAAATTCAGTTAAAACAAAGTTAATATACAAGGAGGAGATGTACAAATTCATAAATCTGCAATTCAATACAGTTTATATACAGAGGAGATATACAGAGTACAGCTAGAGAGCACTGACATCATGTATCCATCCAGCATAACTGACTTCATATATCCATTCAATACAGTTAATCTATGCAAACAGAAACCAACACTTAGCATAACTGAATCACTGACTTTCTGCAAACTTCAAAACACTACACAATAATTGAATCCATCCAACATAACTGAATCCAGTAGGCATAACTGATAACCACAAAGCATAAATGAATCACTGACTTCATATATCAAGTAGAAAACCACTCTATGCAAATATGAACACTAACTTCAGATAACAATGAGCTACTGTTTTACTACATTACTCACCTGAACATGGCATCCATAGAACCTCCTCCCAGTGTTAGCACCTTCAAAAGCAACACACTTCCTAGGCATTATCTGGTATAGAGTGCACTTGGCAACTTCCTCCATGGAAGCACCACACCACAGTGGCTCAGGAATGGTGTCAGGTGTGTCCTACATGCAGTACAAGGTAGATCAGACAACCAATGCATCAAATAGTTGCATATCCATCAAGCACTGGCTAAACCTAACACTTAACCAAAGGAATCCATCCATACAAATATGCAGATTATCAACCCTAATTCCCAATTCGATTGAACCCTAACCCTAACCCTAAATAATGGCAGAGGGAGGAGGGTGAGCCTTACAAAGTACTCCATATCCATCAGGTTGCCCCCCATGCTGTCGTCGTCGGAGCTCTCATCCCCATTATTCCAAGAAGGCATCCTTGCCGACGACGAGGAAGCGAGGTGGTCGGTGAGGATGGTGAGCTCGGGAAGGGGAGAACAGAGCGAGGGGGAGAGAGTGGGAGCGAGAGAGAGAGAGAGAGAGAGAGAGAGAGAGAGAGAGAGAGTGAGCCGGCTCGGGCTCTTTGACCCTGGCCGAAATACGCGCGCCCTAACGACCGTCAGCCCCTAGCCGACAGAATCCTGACGGGCGGGCCCTACCTGTCATAAGCGCGGTTAAAACATAACCGTTCATCAACTTGGGTTTTTTGGAACAGGTAACCAAAAAAGTGGTAGCTTTTTAAAACATAAAAAAATGATAGTTTTTTGTTGTCCTAGCCTGTAAGGCCTTGTACAATGGGAGGTGCTTAGGGGGTGCTTAGAGAAATAAATCAGGCTTTTCTAAAGCACCGGTGCTTATTTGTATAGGATAGACGCTTAACTAAGCGTTTCTCCTGTAGAAATAGGCACCGGTGCTTCAGAAAAACCCGATTTATTTTTCTAAGCATCTCTCTAAGCATCTTCCATTGTAAAAGGCCTAATGTGATAGTCTCTTGCTATTTACTCGTTTTGTCAGATGCCCTCCACTCATCCTTAGAGGATCGCACATATTCAAACCAACACATTTTAGAATTTAGAGAATCAATGGAAGCACATCGGAGAGGTATATGGCCTACTTTTTACATACGTACTGATAGAGGAATTAAAACTCATGATCCGGATTCCGGATACATCGTGGTCAACAATATCAGCATGTCCTACTGCGAGATCCATTTGGCCCCGAAGCGCACCACTACGAATTGTTAATTGTATATAGATCACTGATCCAAAAGTTGTTGCAATTAAGATGGCATGTGAACCAGCAGCGACAGTGTAAGAAGTAGCAGCACCACACCATTTGACCTTGACCGGGAGAGCAAGTGGCAATTGGTTGAGATCAGTATCAACATATGCATGGGAGGACCACGAGTTGGTCGGTCTGGGGCTCGTTGTGCGTACGACGTCCCACGTTATGTGCCTCTGGTGTCCGGAGCGCACAATAAATATACTCTATCTCATCAGAGTGAATGAATGAATTAACTAAAACGAATAATAGTGATTCAACGTAATTAAGTTGTACTCCGTCTCAAATTAGTTGTTGCACTTAAATCTAGATACAACCATTTCAGCGACAACTAATATCGGACAGAAGCATAATTTAGTATTTAATATAGGAACTAGTAAAAAGGGGAAAAAGTCCCTTTCATCTTCATTTTTAGTTCAATCATAAACACGACAAAGAGAACCGATTCTTTGTGATGGAACCAGTCCATCTGAATTTCAGTCTCAAACTTGGCACTAGTGCTCTTATTTTTCTAGATTTATTTCAGGCATCCCGGTAATGTTCGTTCAATGAAATAAACTTTCCCGTTGACTACATAGACGTTATGGTAACTTTGTCATTCTTAAGATGATGTGTCGATCGGTCTCTTGAATGTGCTCATAAGGTGCGTGTGCATGCATTTATAGATGTGAATGTATGTGCGTGTGTATGGACGTATTTGTCTGTACTATATTAAAATAAACACGGCAAAGAAAATAATTAATTATCCAGCACCAACTTTGTATTAGTATTGTTTGTACAGATTTATATTAGAGGTAGTGTACTAGTATTATTTTCTGACAAGGACCGACGTTTCAATCGACCACCAGAAGATCTGAGAACAGTTATGGCGGTTGCATATGTCGGATGGCAAGAGCAAAATAAAAACAGAAACAGAAATCAAAATCGAGATCGAGCAGAGAAACGCATAATCTCCGAGTGACAAGACAACATGGCATCGTACAATATGCAGTGTGGCGCCCACAGGCACAAGCACAAGGTCCATCGACCGACGAGCCACTGGCCGGCATGCATGGCGGTTGATCATGTAACCTGCCGGCAGATGCAACTAGAAATTTAAGGCGCTTCCATCCATGTGTGTACCGAAAAACGATATATGGATCCTACAGCGTTGATTTCCAACAGAAAAACATGCACCATGTAACGAGAATTGAATGTGGCGGTTGCATGCACTGACCAGTGAGCCGTTGGACCCCCACAAGAAACGCAGGCCCCCCTTCGTCTCTCCCTCCTGAGCCCTGACCCAGGCGCACTTGGCCGGTTTTCGACCAGATGCCAACGTACAAATTTTTGTAACACGTACCAGATGACAAGCCGAGACGCTTGAGACGTACGACCGGCCGGCCGGCCAAGTGTTGCGGCATCCGATGCCTGGCACGGCATTTTGTGTATAGATCGGTGGCGCGTGTGCATGCATGCACATGCGCTGCATTCGGTCAAACTTGAGAAGGGGTTTCACCTTTCAGCAGCCGTGCTGCACATATTGTCGCTTCGACGTCGTGCATCGCGGATCTTTGTGGGGTGAAGTCGGTTGACGTGTGGCTGGACAGGGAGACGAGGGCGATGGTCCGATGGACCCGCGGAGATCGAGCGGGCGGGCGGCCGGCCAGGAGGAGATCCCCGATTCGAGGCCCGGCGGGACTGGTGATACGTACGCCGTATGGCCGGCCGGCCATGCACGCGTTCAGACTGGGAGACTCCGGAAAAGCGCCGCATGCATGCGCGGCGTGTCTGGTCGGTGTAGCGCGTTGGCGCTGTGTGGCGGGCGCGCCTGGGGACGGGACGGGACCGGGACGTCGTGGGCTGCAGCTTCCCGCCGAGCCACATGCACGACGGTATGCCGCATTTGGCCGGCCGGCCGGCCATCAGGGGTACTACGGTACTGGGAAAGGTATATTTCCCCTCGGGTCATCCACTTGTTCTATAGCGTTTTATATTTCTACCTTTTCATAGTTTTGGGTTCTCTATGTGCGGCGTGGTTCGAAAACAACCATTGCATATGGTTAACATGTGAGCTTTTTTATGGTACCCTATACGGAAGCAGTATATACCTAATCTCACCGTTCAATTCTTGAGGGTATTTTAGACCTCTAATTTTCACATTAAAAGAAAACCAAACTGTTATTAGTTTGTATCTGGAATCTGTCATGGTTGTCGACTGTCGAGAGAAAATGCCGCCGACTCAATCCAGACGCGCAGTCTCCCATATTGCACGCCCCGGCCATCTAACTCCCCCTCACCGCCGCCGTGCTAGTTCACTCCATCCATATCTAGCTATCTGCATGCTCCTTTTGTAGCCTCACAAATCCGTAACCTTCCAACATGCCTCGAACGTCCGCCGCCTTGTTATGGATTAGAAGTTCAGTTATCCATACTTGGCTGCATCGTAGAAACTGAGGATGTCAAAAACTTTCTTCCAAGGGGCTAGCTGCCGCTGCTAGGAACTAACAAACCCATCATGAAATTGCCAACAGCCTGAACCAAGTGGTGCAGCTTAAAACCTGAATTTGCATTGGACATGGCCAACTCTCTACAAAGGTGAACACTAAATTATCCGTCAGCGCCTGTCACCTGTGGGATGAGGGTACCTCACATCCGGCCTGCCGAAGAAGAGAAGCTGCGCCATTCTGCCCTCACATCCGGTGTAGGCAGGAGACGTCGGGTGCCGACTGCCGAGACCTGCGCCATGCCGCCGAGCGCCTGATCCACGAGCACAAGCTGGTCGAGGAAGGGACGAGAGATCGGCTCGCCGAGGGAGAATGCGTGGGGCGCCTCAATCTGACGAGCTGAAACTTAAAAATCTTCCCGAGTTGCCCTCAAATCACATATACCGCTTACGTTGATCGAGCAGTGCAGTCTTTATACTGCTAAACCAATTCCAGCAGTATATATCTCTTTGGACCGTTGGATCTTCCAGAATGGAGGGCCCGTATTCATTACCCGGTACCGTAAAAAAGCTCTAACATGTAGTTGTCCAATGTACATCTAACGCCCGAAATAGATTGACTGACCTTCGAGAAACACATGCAGATAACTTGAGAATAGGTGATCCTTCACTCCTTTTACGTTTTGTAAAATGCAATAAAACCAAACCAAATTAACCAAAGGTAGTACGAAATGAGCATAGCTCTGATTGTTAGCCTTCTTACAGTGGACTGATGTTTTAGTGAGAGAAGATGTCCCCATTGATTACGAAGGTGTCCGTGTCAATCATAAAATGTTTTGCTAGCTTAGTATCTCAAAGATGCTCATGAGGATAAGATGCGTGTGTTCATAGGGATGAGTGTATGTGCAAGTATGTAAGCATCTGTGTTTATACCATGTTAAGAAAAATAACCAAAGGTAAGTAATAAGTGGAGGCGCATGAGAGGACGAATTAATATTGTTCTCAAGATTTAACTTGCCACATCTATAATTGAAGATGCTGTTACTCCTATATAAAACCATGTGCCCTACTTGCACCCACCAGTCCAAATCATTGGGTTGACCACCTTTGGTCGTCCCCACAAAGAATCAAACCCAAAGCGACCTCTGCCCTGCATGCCTGTGATCGATCACTATGGCGAGCTCACCTCGCCGCCCCATCTACATGCATGATATGTGTACCCACATATATATTCCAACTAATTATTTCCTAAGATCGAATGATTGATTAAAAAAAGGGGCTAGCGGTACTAGCACATAACGACGGATCACCTTGTTAACTAATCCTGTTAATGAACTTGTCATGGCCAACCTCCACCCCACTTAACTAACCCTTTTCACTTTCCCGCGCTTATATATACTCCCATGCAACACCGTCCCATGCAGCATCCATCCAACTACCATTTCAACCACCTCTGACCTCCCATCTCTCTCATCTCCACTTGTCAACGACCAACGCATAGTCACACACAGTCTCTATTGCTTGCTCTGTTTTGATCACGAGCTAGTAGGAAGATGAATTTCTCGTCCTACTTCTTCTCCTCATCCTCCTCGTCCTCCTCCTCGTCGGACAAGAAGTCGTCATCTTCCAAGCGCCGGCAGCAGGCGGCGCAGCAGCAGCCGGACTCCAACCCGACGCGGTACCTCGGGGTGCGTCGGCGGCCGTGGGGCCGGTACGCGGCGGAGATCCGCGACCCGGCCACCAAGGACCGCCACTGGCTCGGCACCTTTGACACGGCGGAGGAGGCCGCCGTCGCCTACGACCGCGCCGCGCGCTCCCTCCGCGGCGTCCGCGCCCGCACCAACTTCGCCTATCCCGATCTTCCCCCGGGCTCGTCCATCACCCCCTACCTCTCCCCCGACCTCACCTCCGACGACAACGCCGTGCAGCTCCTTCAGCCTTTCTACGCCGACCCCGTCCCGCCCCTGCCGACGCATCAGCCCGCGGCTGGTGGCGGCGGCCAGGACATCGGCAGTGAGTACCTCTACGGCGGTGCCCCTGACATGTCTTCGCTGATGGACGACATCGCCATGCCCGATGACCTGCCCATGATCGACGGCGGCGGCGACATGGACTTCTCCATGTATGGCGTCGGCGGCAACGGCGCCAATGCCGCAGGCGGCGGCGGGTGGTGCGACGCGTCCGAGCTGGGAGCATACTCCTCCACGCCGGGTGGCGGCCACGGGGTGTACTTCGAGGAAGGGTACGTGCACAGCCCGCTCTTCTCGCCGATGCCGGCCGCCGATGACGCCGGTGCCGACGGGTTCCAGCTCGGGGGCTCGTCGTCTTCCTACTACTACTGATATGATCACGTGCGCGTCGGTGCCGTGTCGACCGCCTCTGCGCCCGCCGTTGTGCTGCGGCGTGGTGAGTTGCTGGGTGTGCTTAGCAGTTAATTTACTTACTTTGATAAGTCTCGTGGTAATAATGCGTCTTTTATCGTTTTTGCGTCCTTTTTCATATCATGGGCCTGTATCTTCTCTTTTGGAGATCCATGAGCCTTTTGTTCTGGGCTGTTTCCTTTTCCTTTTTTTTTCCTTCTCTTTTTTCGTTTTAGGCCTCATTCGTATGTGCAGATATGATCAGTCGGCATACACCTGTGTGTTGCTGGCGCTTCAGTGTAATATATTATCCATGTTATGATGATTTACCTGTTCGTTGTTATGTACTCCTGCCTATTTTACTTTTTCTTTCACTGCCAGATGTTCTGCCAATGTGCCGGTAACGCCCTTACCGCGTATAAGTCTCATATGCAACAAATTAATACATTGTTTTTCAAAACATAGTACGTGCACACACACATACACTCATATTATGGACACACACGCTCACCTGCACACCCTATTTCTAAGAACACCTTTGTTATGTTCCCGACTCATGTGAACTCCGGTGAACAGTATAACCAAAAAAATAAAAAATCTGAAAAAAAATTGTGCCAAACATTGATAAGTATTTTGATTTATTATAAATTTTCATCACCAGCTGACATTCATGAAAAACATGGCAAAAAAAATCCTTCAAAATGTTATCTTCAAAAGCATTTTGGAACATCAATTTTTTTGCCGCGTTTTTCACGAATGTCATCCATTTTGGAAATAACATTTTCAAAAGCATTTTGGAACATCAATGTTATTTTTTAGCCAATTTTTTCATGAATGTCATCCGCTGATGAAACTTTGCAACCAATTAAAACATTTGTCAATGATTGGCACAAAATAAATTCAGATTATATTAATTTTTTTTATTTTACTGTTCAGCTGAGCTCACATGAGCTCGGGATCAGAACAACACTTTCGATAAAGAGAGCTCGTTCGTTCATTCATAGTAAGAATACAGTTACTTCCCCTTCCTCGACCCCTTCGTCCGCCCTTTTCTCCGCTGGCGTGGTGGTTCCCTCATTTCCTTCTTTCTTTCCGGCCTCGGTTCTGACGGCCTGCCGTCTCCCAGGCGCTTGGCCACGCTGCTAACCGCTTCTGGGCGCTTGGCTCCAAGGATGGGGATTCAGAGGATGAGCAGTCCTCAGCGGGTGGTGTCATGGTTGATGGCGGCAGGGTTGTTGGGGTGGCGATGCTGGCCCGCGGTGACGCCCATCGCCGCAAGTTCACCCTCGGCAGCCACCTTCCTGGTTGTGGTGCCTCGTCGACTAGGTGTGGACCAGGGTTGGGTGCTCATCGTCTCCACCCGTTCTCATCCGTTCAATAAGTTTTCCTCTTGCTCGGGGATCCTTGGTTCATGTCTTCCTCCTCGTCGTTGTCCACTCCTGCTTCACCCTCTCCCTCGCCGATTTCGTCTCCTGTCACCGGCAGCAACTTGTATCTGAGGGTGGCGGATCCGCCTCCTCTTCGATCTTCATTGCTAATCCTAGTGGGGGCTGGTGCTGGCTTGGTGGTGGTTAGTCGGCCGCCTGGGATGAACCTGGGGCCACCTGTTGGGTTGCTTGTTGGGCACTATAACTCTTAGGACTGCATTTCCTTGGACCCCTTCCTCCCTCTAGTGCGATGTGTTGATACCGGTTCGGTTTTTGTTGTGTGGTTATGCTTGGTGACCCTGGCCTAGTCCCGTCATTCCCCCGTGGGTATTTATGGGTGCCGAAAGGGTGTCTTGACCCCTGTCTAGGGTTTCCAACCACTGCCACTGAAGTTAGTAGATCTAAACTCCATCCCCGTTGCCCGGTCCATATTCCCCCTCCATCACCTCTCTCACAATCGTTTGTGGTTGTCATAGCCATGGACCGTTCATGTGGGTCGTCCAAACACCACAACTCTAACAACAAGCGACATTTGGAGGGCTCTAGTGAGGTGGCAACTGACTCTCTCGCCTATGAGGCGGAGCTGCGCTCCAAGTTGGAGGTAGAGCAAGCTGCGCGAGAGTGTGTGGCCAAGGAGCAGGAGGCATAGGGTACACCTTCCACGTGGTCTATGGAGGACGAGTAACACAAGGAAGAGGAGGAAGCTCAGTGGTGGAACGAAAGGCGCCAACCGTCCCCTCTTCGGCTACTAGTTTGGGGAATCATCTGCCTCGATCTCATAGGCGGGCAAATCTGGTGCCTCTCATTTTCTTGCCTCGAGATCTCGTGCTCTCCCCCCATCGATGGTGGCAGCTCTACCCCTACTGACAACTTTGCCCAACCGGCGCAATGAGAGCCACAGCTACAACTCTGGCTACAACAACAACGGGTATCCCAACAAAAACCAAAAGTTCAGGCAATGTGATCATCCCCCTCCACCTCTTTCGGGTCCTGGTGCTCCTCCTATAGGATTAGGCTCTTCATCTAGTTCGTCTGCCCTTACTTGTTTTGCATGTCACATCTTGGGCACTTCCAGTTGTAATGCAACACTCCCTCCCCTTTTGTTTGATCTATCACGCTGACAACCAACTAATTATGGACTACAATAACCGTTCTAGTCTGCATGTGCTCAAGCACTATTAAAAAGGTTTGCCTTGATGTGGTTTCTTTAGCGTCAAGGGTGATTTGTATGTAGTCGGGGATGCACCCACCATCCATAACATGGCGGTGATTTCTATGCAATCTAAGGAGGTCACCTTGCAGATGATTTCTCATGAGTTGCGAGAGTGGGGTTGGAAGGCTAGGACCTGCAAATCCAGCAGCTCTCGCCCTCTGAATTTGGAGTGGTGTTCCCATCTAAAGAATTTCTCTGTATGGTTTCTACCAGTACCAGTTTTACTCTTCCGCTAGACTAATTAGTGATCTCTGTTAAAAGAGCATGTTATTGTGATAAGTCTTTAGGGTCCTTGGTGGAATCGTGGGTCCTGTTGGATGATGTTCCTGCTATGATTTGCAATTCTGCCTCCCTGATGGCATTATGTGAGTTGACCGGGAAACCAATTGGTGTTGAGCCTTGACTCGGCGTGTGTGCGTGTATTTGTGGAATTCTTTCGTCTCACCTTCACATATTGTATCAATGTTCGCGTGGAGGGACAACCTACTATCAAAATCCCCCTCCTCCTCCATCACCTACATCGCATGATGATAATACCAACAATCACAGTATGAGTGGGGATGATTCTGAACCACCATTCTCCCAGTAGGAGTGGAAGCCATTGGACCCACTCTGGAACAACTTTATTGTAGTCGTGCTCCTAGGGATGGTGGTTCTGCTGCTCCAAGAGACCTGTGATGCGTCAGCCATTTCGATGGTGGGTGCCAATGTCGTGCTGGGGAACCGCCCTAACCCTATGTCTGTTGTGTGCTCCAACTAACCGGCCTGCCCAGCTCCCCCTTCTCTTTTTGGAATTGTTGATTCTCCAGAACACCCATCCAAAGATGTTGAGGTTTCTGGGCCAATCCCGAAGAAGAAAACCATTGTCAGGAAAGTTTCACCCTGCAGTCGTATCTCTTGTGCTTCCAAGCAGGTATTGGCGGGGTTGTACCGCAAGCTCGGTCATGATCTTGTCAAGGTCGCTGGTGATGAATTGCCTGAGATATTTTCCTCTTCGCCATTAGGGTGCTCTGTCCCCGTCAAGACTCTTGTCTCCATGGCACACGAGAGTCATCCCCCTCTTGATAATGGTGAATGGTGACTATGCGCGTAGAACGGTGCGCTGCAGAGAATGATCGCGCCCTACATGTACTTCTTCATCTTCTTCCCCCAAAGGCGTTATTCTTCCAGATCATCTAAACTTGCATTTCACTAAGGTTGCTCTTGATTCCACTTTAGTCTTTGATTCTTCTTCCGGGTCCCCATCTAAATATCTTTATGTGATTCGGGCCAGTGAGTTAGCTCAGGTGTCTTTGGGCAAAGCCTGAGCAACAGTTGTGACTACTACCTCGCCTTCTTCTGATATCCCTCTAGTCAATGGGGTCCGAGCTAGTAGTGGCTGGCCTACACCCGCCCCTGCCATCCGCACTTGAGGGAGAAAAGCTAAAAGTTGTGTGGCCTCTAGCAGGGCCGGTTTTCGTAAAAAAAACACTCCTTCAGATGAGGGCTCTTTTCTGGAATATACGGAGTTTTAGCGCGAGGGGCGCTGGAAGCAATTAAAGGATTATGTCTGTGATGCGCGCATTGATCTTATTTGTCTCCAGAAAACTATCATTTTTTTCTGTAAATGAGTTGTCCTTTATCGCGGGTGCTGGTCACTTTGTGTGGAAATGGTTGCGTACAACCGTTCACTCCAGTGGTATCCTAATTGGGCAAAGACTGATGCTTTTTATTTTGTTTCTTTTGATTGTGGGGATTTCTTTGCTAGCATGGTTTTTTTTGCATCCATTCATTATAAGTTCTGGGAAGTTGTTGTTTTTTATGGCCAGACCGATCACTCACTGTTTCAAATTTTCTTAGATGAGCTTGCACTTAAGGTTTCTACTTTCAATCTCCCGCTTCTTATTGAGTGCGATTTTAACCTCCTTCGGGCACATGGAATTAGAACAATGTCAACTTCTCGTGGTCTAGGGCCTCTGCTTTTAATGATTTTATAAACAATGCAGCCCTCCATGAGCTTCATGAAGTGGGGGCCCGACTCACGTGGTCTAACCGACAGCTGGACACTGTCAAGTCTATGTTCGACCGTGTTTTCATTTGTCTGCGAATTCCAAAAAAATCATGAATTCAAAAAATTCTCATGAATATAAAAAGTGCTCACGAGTTAAAAAAATGTTCACAAATTTCAAAAAATGTCACGAGTACAATAAAACTACACGAATTCAATAAAATATTTGCAAGTTCAAAAACATTTTTTGAATTAAAAAATGTTCGTGAGTTTGAAAAATATTCATAAATTTTCTTTATAAAACTCAAGTTCAAAATTTTCACAAATTTCAGAAAATATTCATGGGTTTGAAAAAAGTAATGAATTTCAAAAAAATGTTTGCAAATTTAATTATATTTACGAATGTGCAAAATATTCATGAGTTTTAAAAATGTTCGCACATAGTTTAAAAATACACAATTTTTGAAAAAAATTCTGGGTTTTCAAAAAAATTTATGAATTTGAAAATTGTTTGTGATATACAAAAAAATTCATCAACTTGAAAATTGTTCACAAATCATGAATTCATAAATGGAAAAAAGGAAAGAAAAAATAATGTGAAAAAGAGAAAGGAAAACGAAAAATTAGAAAAACGAATAGACAGAAAACCCGCGCAGAAATAGACTAACGGGTTGGCCATTACTGTGAACGGGATACGTGTTTGGTCGTTATACCCAGGCCAGCGCGAGGAATAGGGGGACACCGGGATTTTTTCAGAGCAACTAATTGAGGAGTACTCCTACCAGGCCAACGCGAGGAATAGGAGGACACCAGGATTTTTTTCAGAGCAACTAATTGAGGAGTACTCCATGGCGAGCCCCCCTCCCCCCCCCCCCCCCCCCCCCCCCAAGGTCACCTGGGGTGGGCTGGGAGCACTCCACTTGGCACGCTCTCAGCCGCCGCCAAGTGTCACGCCACGTGTTGAAAGGGGAAAACGTGTTTTTTTGTTCCACGAGAGACCTGGATTTGCTTCCACGAGAGGCACAGACATACCTCTCGAGAAGGAAAAAACAAGTTTTTTTGTTCCGTGAGAGACACAAAATTATTTTTCATGGAGGCACGGACTTGCTTCCGCGAGAGGCACAGGCATGCCTCTGAGGAAAGGAAAAAAACATGTTTTTTCTTTCGTTCCATGAGAGGTACATATTTACTTCTCGTGGAGGCGTGAATTTGCTTCCACGAGAGGAATGATTGTGCCTCTCGAAAAGGGTACAAAATGTATGCCTCATCGGAAATGAAAGAAAATGTGCGCTGATTCAGTGTTTTTCATTCGGTTTTCTCCGTGAAGAAAAAAAGTTCGTCGAAACCTATCACCACTGGATCTAATTTTGAAAATCTCAACGTGAGGGACCCAACAGCAAAAATAGTTTAAAAGTAAAACATTTTGAATAAAGGAATCTGTGAAAAAAGAGAGGAAAACTCATACAGCATGCCATTTGTCGCAATTTGAGAAGTTGGAAGTGTTCTTTTGAAGGAGTACACCTCAATTAATGATTTCATGAAGTTTCCTATTTCCGGGACGCTCGGCAAAGTGTGTTGCCAAAACGCATAGGCTTTGGTCAAATCAAGCGAATTGGCCCAGCCCATTTTCAGTTGTACACGAAGATATCTCATTCCAGTTTTGGTCCGTAAATAAAAAACGAGAAATTCGATAAGAACAAAAAAAAGGGCCTCTACAAAAAGATAAGCAGAAAAGTCTGTCTGGATTTCAAATATTTGTTCATGCTTTTAGTAAATAGTCAGGATTTCAAAAATTTTTTACCTTTTTCAAAACATATTCAGATTTCCAAAATTTATTAAATAATGTAAAGAATATTTAAGAAAATTAACGTTTATAATTTTTTTTTCCTGCTTTTCGAAAAGGGACGTGCTACGCGTCCGCCGGCTGATCTTTTTAATAGATCAACCGGGTCGCGAGCCGTTAGATGCCGCATCAAGCGGCCGGGTGCGCCCCACCATTGCAACGCAGGTCTTCTTGCAGAATTATTTCTGCAACATATGTCTTGTTGCGGAATTATTTCTGCAACATAGGTCTTGTTGCAAATTTCTTTTGCAACAGTTGTTTTGTTGCATTTTTTGCAACTGAGTTTAATGTTTTCTGCAATCAAGGTCTTGTTGCAGAAAAAATTTGTAAGAGAAGTTTTGTTACAAAACGTAGATTCGTTGTAGACCATTGCAACACTACACATGTTTCAAAAACATTGCTCCTGTTGCAAAAGCGCGTTCGAGTGCGGGGTCTCACTTGAACACGTGTAACACATGGGAGGTGGCGGACGCGCCGCTGCGATCCACCGGGTGATGGTAAGAGTTTCCCTTTCGAAAAATGCTCACAATTTTTCAAAAAAGTTTGAATTACTGATTTTTTTGGGTGTAATTATAAGTTTATTTTTGAATTATATATTTTATTCATATATTTCCAACAAATTATTCATGTTTGCACAAATGTGTTCAAAAAATTGAAAAATCTATACGCTATAGTAATGAATGCTATAGTTAATATCCCGCTGGAGTGAGTTCTTAAAACTCATTTGTGCTGTCATTTCTCACCAGCAGCCATAAATTCTAGTGGCTAGTAGTAAGCGTAGATAATTGTGACATCGCAGTTTCGATCGCTCACAAACACATTGCTTTTTGTTATGTTGTGATCCAAATTCAAGTAGAAAGATGAAGACTAATTTCTGAAAGCGAAGCGAGGCCCATCGCCGGTAAACTTGAGCTGAAGTGGATCAATAGGTCACCCTGCACGGGGTAAGTTGATCAGTTGTAAATCCTCGACGTTTTGTAACCTCTTCTGATATAGTGAAGATTTGCTGGATGAAGTCCATGGTTTTTTCTCTTCGTATTGAAGGGGTTTTTCATGTCAAATCCTTGTGTCCCTGCGTTTGATTTCGTTCTTCATCGTTTCGATTGTGTGTCGTTCCTCTAACAACTTCTCACTATTTTTTGAGATATACTAGCACATATGCCCATACGTTGCAATCGGAGAGAAAATTACCGGTTATGTGCAAGCCCAAGGTCTTGTAGGGAATTTGTTACGATGAAAATTCTAGTTGTCCCGTCCACCAAAATGACCAATAATGCAACATCCGGATAGTGCCACCTTGTGGCAGGGATGCGCACACCAAAGCTAGAAAAAAATGCATATCAGCCTGGCATTAAGCACATATGCTTATCCTTGCAACGAAAGATAAAATTATACTGAATGTACAACACCCAATAGCAAATTCGGTGAAAAATGCATGTTGTGCCACCAAAACGACCAACACGCCCACACCGGCAAGTCGAGAAGGAATATCATCAGTTTGATTTTCGCTTTAATTATACACCTTTTAATCAGCCCACACAAATCCCGTTCAGCCAACTCGAGAAGGAGTAATCAGTTTCTGGTGATCTCCACTTTACTCCAGCTCACAATACTGTCTTTAATTATGCACCTTTTTCCAGCCCACACAATAGTTCTTTTAGTTATGCATTTTTTTTCAAGCCAACAAATCATTTTTCAAGTTACTCCAGCCCACAATCATTCTTCTTTAATTATGCACTTTTTTCGCAGGGTGCAAAGCCTCTCTCACCTATTTTTTTTAGGGATCCCATCTAATTAGCTCATGGCAGACAACGAAGCAGAACGTATATAAATTGGTGACAATTAGTTTTGTGCACCAAGGTGGGACTATTCAACATCAAATATCCATGATTTTTGTTCTTTGATGATAGCGGGCTGATGGAGCTGGCCCAGCTGCTAGAACGCAGGCCGAGGCCAATGACGGGCATGTGGCCCTATTGTTGTCATGTGTGTTATGTGGCCCGATGGTTAGGAAGGTATAAATTGCTTGTGGACAAGGCATAGAATTCGAATTCCAACATGCTCATTTTTTTTGCTGATTTATTGATTATTGATTCACGGGAAGAAGCGTATTACGACAACAATAGGTTTTGCTTTCCTCTAGAACAGAAAATAAGTACATGTTTTCTCACCTCCCTCACGTACGGGTTTGCCTTTTTTCACCTTTTGTTTCCCTTTTATGAATATTTAAAATCTTAACTAATTTCAAATTTGGTTCATGAATTTGAAACAAAATTCCACATTAAAACGTCGTGAGTTTGATTGCTCGCAACCGCACTGTTTTTTATTTTTGTGATTTTTTGTGCTATATATTGGTCCGCCCCAGTTGGGGCACTCCTTGAGCGGTGGCCAACTATTTGCCTTAGTGAGCGGCGTATAGTAGATCCCGTTATACCGATCGCCTATAGCAATCCTCTTATTGGCAATCGCTCCGAGCTATGACACACAATAGTTAGCAACATTCGTTCAGATCGCTCACGAATAGGTTTGCTTTCCTCTCAATAAGAGAAAATGTACAGGATCTCACCCCCTCTCTTGTTGGGAAACGTAGCAGAATTTTAAAATTTTCTACGCATCATCAAGATCAATCTGTGAAGTCATCTAGCAACGAGGGAGAGAGGAGTGCATCTACATACCCTTGTAGATCGCGTGCGGAAGCGTTCAAGAGAACGAGATTGATGGAGTGGTACTCGACGTGATCCAAATTACCGATGACCTAGTGCCGAACGAACGGCACCTCCGCGTTCAACACACGTACGGTTGGGAAGATGTCTCCTCCAACTTGATCCAGTAAGGGGGAAGGAGAGGTTGATGAAGATTCAGCAACACGACGGCGTGGTGGTGGAAGCAACGATGATCTCGGCAGGGCTTCGCCAAGCGCAGGGAGACGGAGGAGTGTCACGGGAGGGAGAGGGAGAGGCCAGGTGCTTGGGTGCGGCTGCCCTCCCTCCCCCATTATATATAGGGTGCCTAGGGGGGGCGGCGGCCAAGGGGGTGCCTTGCCCCCCAAGGCAAGGGTGGCGCCCCCACCCCTAGGGTTTCCAACCCTAGGCGCAGGGGAGGCCCAAGGGGGGCGCACCATCCCACTAGGGGTTGGTTCCCCTCCCACTTCAGCCCATGGGGCCCTCCGGGATAGGTGGCCCCATTCGGTGGACCCCCGGGACTCTTCCGGTGGTCCCGGTACAATACCGATTACCCCCGAAACTTTTCTGATGGCCGAAACTTGACTTCCTATATATAAATCTTCACCTACGGACCATTCCGGAACTCCTCGTGACGTCCGGGATCTCATCTAGGACTCCAAACAACTTTCGGGTTACCGTATGCTTATATCTCTACAACCCTATCATCACCGAACCTTAAGTGTGTAGACCCTACGGGTTCGGGAGACATGCAGACATGACCGAGACGCTTCTCCGGTCAATAACCAACAGCGGGATCTGGATACCCATGTTGGCTCCTACATGCTCCACGATGATCTCATTGGATGAACCACGATGTCGAGGATTCAATCAATCCGTATACAATTCCCTTTGTCAATCGGTACGTTACTTGCCCAAGACTCGATCGTCGGTATCCCAATACCTCGTTCAATCTCGTTACCGGCAAGTCACTTTACTCGTGCCGTAATGCATGATCCCGTGATCAACCACTTGGTCACATTGAGCTCATTATGATGATGCATTACTGAATGGGCCCAGAGATACCTCTCCGTCATACGGAGTGACAAATCCCAGTCCCGATTCGTGCCAACCCAACAGACACTTTCGGAGATACCTGTAATGTACCTTTATAGTCACCCGGTTATGTTGTGACGTTTGGCACACCCAAGGCACTCCTACGGTATCCGAGAGTTGCACAATCTCATGGTCTAAGGAAATGATACTTGACATTCGGAAAAACTACAGCAAACGAACTACACGATCTTTGATCTATGCTTAGGATTGGGTCTTGTCCATCACATCATTCTCCTAATGATGTGATCCGGTTATCAATGACATCCAATGTCCATAGTCAGGAAACCATGACTATCCTTTGATCAACGAGCTAGTCAACTAGAGACTCACTAGGGACGTGTTGTGGTCTATGTATTCACACATGTATTACGATTTTCGGATAACACAAGTATAGCATGAACAATAGAGAATTATCATGAACAAAGAAATATAATAATAACCATTTTATTATTGCCTCTAGAGCATATTTCCAACAGTCTCCCACTTGCACTAGAGTCAATAGTCTAGTTACATTGTGATGAATCGAACACCCATGCAGTTCTGGCGTTGATCATGTTTTGCTCTAGGGAGAGGTTTAGTCAACGGATCTGCCACATTCAGGTCCGTATGTACTTTACAAATCTCTATGTCTCCATTTTGAACACTTTCACGAATGGAGTTGAAGCGACGCTTGATATGCCTGGTCTTCCTGTGAAACCTGGGCTCCTTGGCAAGGGCAATAGCTCCAGTGTTGTCACAGAAGAGAGTCATCGGGCCCGACGCATTGGGTATGACTCCTAGGTCGGTAATGAACTCCTTCACCCAGACTGCTTCTTGTGCTGCCTCCGAGGCTGCCATGTACTCCGCTTCACATGTAGATCCCGCCACAACGATTTGCTTGCAACTGCACTAGCTTACTGCCCCACCATTCAAAATATACACGTATTCGGTTCGTGACTTAGAGTCATCCAGATCTGTGTCGAAGCTAGCATCGACGTAACCCTTTACGATGAGCTCTTCGTCACCTCCATACACAAGAAACATGTCCTTAGTCCTTTTCAGGTACTTCAGGATATTCTTGACCGCTGTCCAGTGTTCCATGCCGGGATTACTTTGGTACCTTCCTACCAAACTTACGGCAAGGTTTACATCAGGTCTGGTACACAACATAGCATACATGATATACCCTATGGCCGAGGCATAGGGGACGACACTCATCTTTTCTCTATCTTCTGCCGTGGTCGGGCATTGAGCCGTGCTCAATCTCGTTCCTTGCAATACAGGCAAGAACCCCTTCTTTGACTGATTCATTTTGAACTTCTTCAATATCTTGTCAAGGTACGTACTTTGTGAAAGACCAATGAGGCGTCTCGATCTATCTCTATAGATCTTGATGCCTATTATATAAGCAGCTTCTCCAGGGTCCTTCATTGAAAAACACTTGTTCAAGTAGGCCTTTATGCTTTCCAAGAATTCTATATCATTTCCCATCAATAGTATGTCATCCACATACAATATGAGAAATACTACAGATCTCCCACTCACTTTCTTGTAAATGCAGACTTCTCCATAAGTCTGCGTAAACCCAAACGCTTTGATCATCTCATCAAAACGAATGTTCCAACTCCGAGATGCTTGCACCATCCCATAAATCGAGCGTTAGAGCTTGCACACCTTGTCAGCATTCTTAGGATCGACAAAACCTTCCAGCTGCATCATATACAATTCTTCCTTAAGAAACCATTAAGGAATGCCGTTTTGACGTCCATTTGCCATATCTCATAGTCATAGAATGCGGCAATTGCTAACATGATTCGGACGGACTTCAGCTTCGCTACGGGTGAGAAAGTCTCATCGTAGTCAACCCCTTGAACTTGTCGATAACCCTTAGCGACAAGCCGAGCTTTATAGATGGTTACGTTACCATCCGCGTCTGTCTTCTTCTTAAAGATCCATTTATTTTCTATGACTCGCCGATCATCGGGCAAGTCAGTCAAAGTCCATACTTCGTTCTCATACAT
This sequence comes from Triticum urartu, assembly GCF_003073215.2. Taxonomy (NCBI): domain Eukaryota; kingdom Viridiplantae; phylum Streptophyta; class Magnoliopsida; order Poales; family Poaceae; genus Triticum; species Triticum urartu. Next base: position 468,595,974 of record NC_053023.1, read on the forward strand.
GGATCCTATATCGGATTTCATGGCTTCCAGCCATTTGTCGGAATCCGGGCCCGCCATTGCTTCTTCATAGTTCGAAGGTTCACCATTGTCTAACAACATGATTTCCAAGACAGGGTTGCCGTACCACTCTAGTGCGGAACGTGTCCTTGTGGACCTACGAAGTTCAGTAGAAACTTGATCTGAAGTTTCATGATCATCATCATTAACTTCCTCTCTAGTCGGTGCAGGCACCTCAGGAACATTTTCTTGAGCTGTGTCACTTACCGGTTCAAGAGGTAATACTTCGTCAAGTTCTACTTTCCTCCCACTTATTTTTTTCGAGAGAAACTCTTTCTCTAGAAAGGACCCATTCTTGGCAACAAAGATCTTGCCTTCGGATATGAGGTAGAAGGTATACCCAACAGTTTCTTTAGGATATCCTATGAAGACGCATTTTTCCGACTTGGGTTCGAGCTTTTCAGGTTGAAGTTTCTTGACATAAGCATCGCATCTCCAAACTTTTAGAAACGACAGCTTAGGTTTCTTCCCAAACCATAATTCATACGGTGTCGTCTCAACGGATTTCGACGAAGCCCTATTTAAAGTGAATGCGGCAGTCTCTAAAGTATAGCCCCAAAATGACAGCGCTAAATCGGTAAGAGACATCATAGATCGCACCATATCCAATAGAGTGCGATTACGATGTTCGGACACACCATTACGCTGAGGTGTGCCAGGCGGCGTGAGTTGTGAAACTATTCCACATTTTCTTAAGTGTGTGCCAAATTCGTGACTCAAGTATTCTCTCCCACGATCTGATCGCAAGAACTTGATTTTCTTGTCACGTTGATTCTCAACCTCACTCTGAAATTTCTTGAACTTTTCAAAGGTCTCAGACTTGTGTTTCATTAAGTAGACATACCCATATCTACTCAAGTCATTAGTGAGGGTGAGAACATAACGATAGCCACCGCGAGCCTCAACACTCATTGGACCGCACACATCAGTATATATGATTTCCAATAAGTTGGTTGCTCGCTCCATTATTCCTGAGAACGGAGTCTTGGTCATTTTACCCATGAGGCATGGTTCGCACATGTCAAATGATTCGTAATCAAGAGACTCTAAAAGTCCATTTGCATGGAGCTTCTTCATGCGTTTGACACCTATGTGACCAAGGCGACAGTGCCACAAGTATGTGGGACTATCATTATCAACCTTACATCTTTTGGTATTCACACTATGAATATATGTAGCATTACGCTCGAGATTCATTAAGAATAAACCATTCACCATCGGAGCATGACCATAAAACATATCTCTCATATAAATAGAATAACCATTATTCTCGGATTTAAATGAGTAGTCATCTCGAATTAAACGAGGTCCTGATACAATGTTCATGCTCAAAGCTGGCACTAAATAACAATTATTGAGGTTTAAAACTAATCCCGTAGGTAAATGTAGAGGCAACGTGCCGACGACGATCACATCGACCTTGGAACCATTCCTGACGCGCATCGTCACCTCGTCCTTCGCCAGTCTCCGCTTATTTCGCAGCTCCTGCTTTGAGTTACAAATGTGAGTAACCACACCGGTATCAAATACCCAGGAGCTACTACGAGTACTCGTAAGGTACACATCAATTACATGTATATCACATATACCTTTAGTGTTGCCGGCCTTCTTGTCCGCTAAGTATTTGGGGCAGTTCCGCTTCCAGTGACCACTTTCCTTGCAATAAAAACACTCAGTCTCGGGCTTGGGTCCATTCTTTGGCTTCTTCCCGGCAGCTTGCTTACCGGGCGTGGCAACTCCCTTGCCGTCCTTCTTTAAGTTCTTCTTACCCTTGCCTTTCTTGAACTTAGTGGTTTTATTCACCATCAACACTTGATGTCCCTTTTTGATTTCCACCTCTGCTGATTTCAGCATTGAATACACCTCAGGAATGGTCTTTTCCATCCCCTGCATATTGAAGTTCATCACAAAGCTCTTGTAACTTGGTAGAAGCGACTGAAGGATTCTGTCAATGACCGCGTCATCCGGGAGATTAACTCCTAGATGAGTCAAGCGGTTATGCAACCCAGACATTCTGAGTATGTGCTCACTGACAAAACTATTTTCCTCCATCTTACAGCTGAAGAACTTGTCGGAGACTTCATATCTCTCGACCTGGGCATGAGATTGAAAAACCATTTTCAGCTCTTCGAACATCTCATATGCTCCTTGTCTCTCAAAACGCTTTTGGAGCCCCGGTTCTAAGTTGTAAAGCATGCCGCACTGAACGAGGGAGTAATCATTAGCACGTGACTGCCAAGCGTTCATAACGTCTTGGTTCTCTGGGACAGGTGCGTCACCTAGCGGTGCTTCTAGGACATAATCTTTCTTGGCAGCTATGAGGATGATCCTCAGGTTCCGGACCCAGTCTGTATAGTTGCTGCCATCATCTTTCAGCTTGATTTTCTCTAGGAACGCGTTGAAGTTGAGGACAACGTGGGCCATTTGATCTACAAGACATATTGTAAAGATTTTAGACTAAGTTCATGATAATTAAGTTCATCTAATCAAATTACTCAATGAACTCCCACTCAGATAGACATCCCTCCAGTCATCTAAGTGAAACATGATCCGAGTTAACTAGGCCGTGTCCGATCATCACGTGAGACGGACTAGCCAACATCGGTGAACATCTTCATGTTGATCGTATCTCTTATACGACTCATGCTCGACCTTTCGGTCTTCCGTGTTCCGAGGCCATGTCTGTACATGCTAGGCTCGTCAAGTCAACCTAAGTGTATTGCGTGTGTAAATCTGGCTTACACCCGTTGTATTCGAACGTTAGAATCTATCACACCCGATCATCACGTGGTGCTTCGAAACAACGAACCTTCGCAACGGTGCACAGTTAGGGGGAACACTTTCTTGAAATTATTACGAGGGATCATCTTATTTAAGCTACCGTCGTTCTAAGCAAATAAGATGTAAAACATGATAAACATCACATGCAATCACATAGTGACATGATATGGCCAATATCATTTGCTCCTTTTGATCTCCATCTTCGGGGCTCCATGATCATCGTTGTCACCGGCATGACATCATGATCTCCATCATCGTGTCTTCTTGAAGTTGTCTCGTCATCTATTACTTCTACTACTATGGCTAATGCTTTAGCAATAAAGTAAAGAAATTACATGACGTTTATGTTGACACACAGGTCATAAATAAATAAAGACAACTCCTATGGCTCCTGCCGGTTGTCATACTCATCGACATGCAAGTCGTGATTCCTATTACAAGAACATGATCATCTCATACATCACATATGTCATTCATCACATCCTTTGGCCATATCACATCACAAAACACTTGCTGCAAAAACAAGTTAGACGTCCTCTAATTGTTGTTGCAAGTTTTTACGTGGCTGCTATAGGTTTCTAGCAAGAACGTTTCTTACCTACGCCAAAACCACAACATGAATTGCCAATTTTTATTTACCCTTCATAAGGACCTTGTTCATCGAATCCGATCCGACTAAAGTGGGAGAGACAGACACCCGCCAGCCACCTTATGCAACTAGTGCATGTCAGTCGATGGAACCAGTCTCACGTAAGCGTACGTGTAAGGTCGGTCCGGACCGCTTCATCCCACGATGCCGCTGAATCAAGATAAGACTAGTAACGGCAAGCAAATTGACAATATCGACGCCCACAACTGCTTTGTGTTCTACTCGTGCATAGTAACTACGCATAGACCTAGCTCATGACGCCACTATTGGGGAACGTAGCAGAATTTTAAAATTTTCTACGCATCAACAAGATCAATCTATGGAGTCATCTAGTAACGAGGGAGAGAGGAGTGCATCTACATAACCTTGTAGATCGCGTGCAGAAGCGTTCAAGAGAACGGGGTTGATGGAGTCATACTCGACGTGATCCAAATCACCGATGACCTAGTGCCGAACGGACGACACCTCCGCGTTCAACACACGTACGGTTGGGAAGACGTCTCCTCCAACTTGATCCAACAAGGGGAAAGGAGAGGTTGATGAAGATTTAGCAGCACGATGGCGTGGTGGTGGAAGCAACGGTGATCTCGGCAGGGCTTCGCCAAGCGCAGGGAGACGGAGGAGTGTCACGGGAGGGAGAGGGAGAGGACAGGGGCTTGGGTGAGGCTGCCCTCCCTCCCCCACTATATATAGGGTGCCTAGGGGGGCGCCGGTCCTAGGAGATCCAATCTCCTAGGGGGGCGGCGGCCAAGGGGGTGCCTTGCCCCCCAAGGCAAGGGTGGCGCCCCCCACCCCTAGGGTTTCCAACCCTAGGCACAGGGGGAAGCCCAAGGGGGGCGCACCAGCCCACTAGGGACTGGTTCCCCTCCCACTTCAGCCCATGGGGCCCTCCGGGATAGGTGGCCCCACCCGGTGGACCCCCGGGACCCTTCCGGTGGTCCCGGTACAATACCGATTACCCCTGAAACTTTCCCGATGGCCGAAACTTTACTTCCTATATATAAATCTTCACCTCCGGACCATTCCGGAACTCCTCGTGACGTCCAGGATCTCATCTGGGACTCCGAACAACTTTCAGGGTTACCATATGCTTATATCTCTACAACCCTAGCGTCACCGAACCTTAAGTGTGTAGACCCTACGGGTTCGGGAGACATGCAGACATGACCGAGACGCTTCTCCGGTCAATAACCAACATCGGGATCTGGATACCCATGTTGGCTCCCACATGCTCCATGATGATCTCATCGTATGAACCACGATGTCGAGGATTCAATCAATCCATATACAATTCCCTTTGTCAATCGGTACGTTACTTGCCCGAGACTCGATCGTCGGTATCCCAATACCTCGTTCAATCTCGTTACCGGCAAGTCACTTTACTCGTGCCGTAATGCATGATCCCGTGATCAACCACTTGGTCACATTGAGCTCATTATGATGATGCATTACCGAGTGGGCCCAGAGATACCTCTCCGTCATACGGAGTGACAAATCCCAGTCTCGATTCGTGCCAACCCAACAGACACTTTCGGAGATACCTGTAATGTACCTTTATAGTCACCCAGTTACGTTGTGACGTTTGGCACACCCAAGGCACTCCTACGGTATCCGGGAGTTGCACAATCTCATGGTCTAAGGAAATGATACTTGACATTCGGAAAAGCTACAGCAAACGAACTACATGATATTTGAGCTATGCTTAGGATTGGGTCTTGTCCATCACATCATTCTCCTAATGATGTGATCCGGTTATCAATGACATCCAATGTCCATAGTCAGGAAACCATGACTATCCTTTGATCAACGAGCTAGTTAACTAGAGGCTCACTAGGGACGTGTTGTGGTCTATGTATTCACACATGCGTTACGATTTCCGGATAACACAATTATAGCATGAACAATAGACAATTATCATGAACAAAGAAATATAATAATAACCATTTTATTATTGCCTCTAGGGCATATTTCCAACATCCCTCACGTACTGGTTTGCCTCTTTCGTTTCACCTTTTGTTTTCCTTGTTACGAATTTTTAAAATCATAACTAATTTGAAAAATTGGTTCATCGATTTGAAACGAAGTTCCAAATTCAAAATGTTTGGAAAATCTGAAAACAAAAGTTCATGAATCAAAAAATGTTCATGCATATGCAAAAATGTTAGTGAATAGAAAAATATTAACAAATTCAAGTAAAGTTTACGAGTTCAAAAAATTTCATGAATTTGAAAAAATGTTAATGCATTATAAAATATTCAAGAATTTGAATAATGTTCACATCTTAAAAAAAATTACGAATTTAAAAAATGTTGGATGATTTTTGCAATCTCAAAACATGTTCATGCAAATACAAAAAATGCTCGTGCAATAAAAAAATCATAAATTCAAAAACGATCATGAATTTTAAGAAAATTGTGAATGGAAAAAAACTCGGATTCCAAAAATGTTCATGTGTATATAATAAATCTTCATGAGTTCAATTTTTTTCATGAATTCCAAACCAATTCTCAAATTTTGAAAACTATCCATGAATACAAAACCTGTTTGGATTTTTTAAATCATGACATTTTAAAAAATGTGAACAATTTATGAAATTCAGATTTATTTTGAAAAAGCACAATATTTTTGAAACTAACAATTTCTGAAATTTCAAGCATGTTTTTAAAATAATGAACAAAATTTTGAAACATGATTTTTTTAAAAGATCAATTTTTTTGATTTAGTTGAAATTTTGCAAAAAAATAAAAGAAAGGAAAAAACATGGAAGAAAAAGAAGAAAAAAACCGAAAAAAATGAGACATAGAGAAAGAAGAAGGAAACAAAAGAGACATGAAGAAAATAATAACCCAGAAAGAAAACCATTACAAAAAAATGTAGGAAAAAGAAAAAAAAACATATGGAATCTCCTAGAAGCAGATTGAAGTTTCAAAAACCGGACGAAAAACACTCTCATGTCTCGACTGATCCCTTCGCATGTGGTAAGGAGTCGTCCTACAGGAGCACCCTCAGTATGCAATCGCTGTCTTACGCGTTGCTGTAAGCGATATGTGTCAGTTATGGAAATAGGATCCTCACGAGTGCTTGTAATTAGCGCCTTCAGCGCTGGTTTGGAACTGGCGCTCGCTTCAGCAACACTTGGGCCGGCCGCTTAGGATAGTTTCTCGCCTGCGCTTGCCCGTCCACTACCTTCCCTAAAAAAAGCAGAAAACATGACTTGCCCTAAAAAATCCTCATTCGTTGCTCCCATTCCAGAAGAAAAAACAATAGTGGTTGGTTCTGATAAAACATAAGTTTTTTCTAAAAACCAAATGTGAATTTTGCAAAGTCGTGAAGAGGCACCTGTTTTCTAAGAAAACCTGAATATTTGAAAAACGTTCACGATTTTGAAAAAAATCATGACTTGTTTTTAACAATGAATTTTCATTTTTTTTGATGAATTTTAGAAAAAGTTCACAAATCTGAGAAGAGTTCACAAACATGGAAAAAGTTCATGAAGTTTAGAAAAACACAGTTAAAAAGTTTGCAAAAACAAAAAAAGGAAAAAACACAAAGAAAAGAAATAAAATCAGAAAACAAACCGCGGTCGGAAGCTCGTAGAAGATTCACAAAACCGCTTGGAAGCATTTAGAAGCTTTCACAAAACCGGATGGTTGATGTTTATGTAAAAGAACGCAACCTATATGGGTCGGCCATTCCTTTGTAGGTGTGCGCGATGTACAGAATTGCTTATAAATAGCGCCTTGAGCGGCAAATAGGAATTGACAAACCGAAGAGAGGTGACGGACAAAAGGACGCGCCGACGAATGAAAAAAAATGAAAAATAGTGAGGACTAGAACGTATTTAAAAAACACACTATCACAGTTCAGGTAGGTGTCTCTCAGGCTCTACAAAATGTCCTGCAAAATCACCATGTTATCTCTACTTTTTTGCTAAAAACTACCACCACGAGTTAATTACTAATCGGGCTAAAATTAAACCCGATGTGACAACATTTGCCCACCGGTCAGTTCTACGTGGCGCCACAAGGTCAACTTTGTTTGGTTGACCGTTAAGTTGAGCGTTATGACATGTGGGACCCACATGGTTGTCTTAATAAAAAAATCCACTAGTTTAGTCACCCAGCATCAATTGAGCCTCGATGCCCCGATCCAGCCCCGATGCCCAATGTTCCTCGAGGTGATGGCCTCGCACGAGGTGCCCAAAAGAGTGCCCCTGCCGCCATCGACGAAAAAGAGGCTCTCCGGCAAGTGCAGAGCCTTGCCAAGCCAGTCCACGACCACCATCTCCGGCTTAGCAGCTACCGGGGAGGTGGCCCACATGAACGGTTCCATATTGATGTAGCTAATGAGCCCCTCTCCGAGAGGAAATGAACGACACCACGTTGATGCCAACCACTTGTTGCTGGACACGGGAAGTGTGTGAAGTGGCGAGGGCTCTGCTAGTGCGGATGAGGTCACAGATGTCCCTTAGCATCGAGCCAATTGAGTCGGGCTCCAGACGGGACGACGGGTTTGCGGGGAGCACGTCGTTCCGTGTCCGTCACCTCCAGTAGTTACGGTTGCCATAGCGGATGCAACTTCAGCGGTGAGGGGAGAACGACCACGTGGATGCGTCCGTTCTGCAGCTGCCACTGGAGCCGAAGCACAAAGTGTTTGAAGGCACCGTCTGTGATCCATGCCTGTCGGCGTCTTTCATCTTGGTGAAGACAGTCAGGTGGGCCTTTGAATCCCGGCGGCGGCCTCCTTGCGGCCGGCTGTAGTGGCCGTCAGCTCCTCCCTCCGTCAAGCTTACACTGCCACTCGCCGTGACCACATGTACTGGGGTGCCCACAAATTTATTAAAATGTCATAGAGATAATGGTTGACTCTGATGGGTGGGGCCCACATACAACTTGACGGTCAAACTACTCAATGCCGTGTCAGACTTGACAGATGGGCCACCCCTGGGCTGTCATAATCCGGCTTAAAATGCCTGAATCGGTACCTTATCAAAAGTGATAGTTTTGAGCAAAAACAAAAATACAAAAAATGGTAGTAGTTTCATAGGACTTTTTGTAGCGTGGTAGGAGTAGTTATGAGGGTCACTTTGCCCGAATTGTGGTAGTTTTTTCTGTTAAATTCTACCTAGATAGATAGGGAGACCTGCGATATAAGCTCGTACGATACTGTCAACGACGTATGTATATTCCCCGCAAAAGAAAAAACGACGTATGTATATTCCCCGCAAAAGAAAAAACGACGTATGTATAAAGACAAGAGTGTCAATTTAGCTCGGTGGAGTTGGTAGGGAGTCCAAATCCGATTGAAGCCCCAAGGGAAAACGAAACAAATGTCTAGGACGCCCTGGTCCGTCGCGCTAGACAGGGATCCCATAGCAGCTAGGACGCGCTGGTCCGTGGACACTGGACATCAAACAAGGAACAAGTGCACAAATCCAAATTGCAAAAGTCCTGGTCCTTCATTGTTTCCCGTGGAAAGTACGATTTGGGAGGGAAAGGACATGCAAAAAAGTTGGCCCTTCATTATTCCACGTGGATTGTTTGTAACTACTCACTTCGTTCCTAAATATAAGTTTATGTAGAGATTCCACTATAGACTACATACGGAACAAAATGAATGCATCTGTTTTTAAAATGCATCTACATACATCTGTATGTGGTTCATAGTGAAATCTCCAGTGGCGGAGCTTGAAAGAAAATTTTGGGCGGGCCAAAGGGTGTTTTTTTTTTCTAATTCTGAATCTTACAAGATGAAGTCAGCAGATTCTGAATCATAAGCACATACAGAGATCTGAGAGGATGGGGAATTGGAGACGTTGTGCGTCTGTGTACGGTGCGAGTATGAGACGAGAGGGGATGGGCGTGCTGTGTGTTGCGTGGACTGGGCTAGGAACTAGGAACAACACATAGGTAAAAGAATTTGGTGAAATTCCTGGGCGGGCCATGGCCCTGTTTAGTCCTAACAGAGCTCCGCCCCTGGAAATCTCTACAAAGACTTACATTTAGGAACGGAAGGAGTATATCTTTACATATACTTACAAGACAAAGTATTGTTAGTAGATGTATGTCTATCTGCAACTGTATTTTTTTTAACCGAGACAAAGATTTGTCTCACTAATTAATTAAGAAAGAAAGAGTTTATAGTCCATTACATCGGCTCCACAACATAGCCCATCATACAAGTACGACGCCGTCAAAAAATAGGATTACTCTCTCAACATGACAGCGCTCAGGTGCCTAGCCCCTGCGGGGATCCATAGTCTTCCCTGTCCTGGATGAGCTTCAGAATGTAGAAGGGGTGATTTACTATAAATTACAAATTTATATGCATGATCTCACGAAAATTATAAACTTATGTGCATGTGCAATAGTCTTTCCCACTGCATTACTTGTCATTATATGAGTGTTAAACCCTGTGATGATACGGACTTTTTTCTAGTCTTTCCTACTACACTAGTGAACTAGTACCCATGACTGATGGTCTGATGTTATATAATACTTGGATACATATGTATGTTTTGTAGCTAGATGAGAAAATGCAAGTAAATGACTGTCCTTAATCCTGAATACCACCCTATACCTACCTATCTGCTCAGCTCGACCTCATGTTTGTGTTATGGGGCTATTGTGCCTTCGTGTGTTGTTGGCCACTGACCTGCACAATCTGTCTATCCATCTTAGATCAGAATTGTATGCCATTGATGTTGACTCGTGATAAGAGGGGTCTGGACCGAGTTTAGTTGGGTGTCAAATTGGATGGTATCATATCGTGTGTTTGCACGTGGCTACACATGTACAATAACTTTTTTTGATTTATATAAAATATATCCCAATATATATGGATTTATTATGGTAGACCAGCCCACCCAACTTTAAATCCCACTAGAGGCTAACGCGCGCTTCGTTGCACTGTTTTTCACTCGTGGGAATGGAATTAACTCTTTTTTCTCTAGCAGGTTATTGTAGTCAGTTTTTTCGTTATAATTTTATTTGTGTTGGCTTGGGTCATAATTATGTCATGGCGGCGTTTTTTTATTCGTATACCATGTTGGGCTGTTTTTAGAGTTGGTATTTGTTCTAAGAAGACAGTAGAGTTACTTGATGCATGCTTGTGGACCTGTGGTGTCCTTGCATGTTTCAGGTTCAGTGTCAGCCAGTGGTGATCGTGTAGCTCCTTGGGAGTTCCTATTCCATGCTTAGACCATGGAACTGCTGCTATAACGCTCACATTGTTCGGTCCATGAAGCTCTTGCCCGCTCGGCTCGGATCCCTGCTCCGCTTACTTAGTTTTTTTCCTGCTCGCTTCAATTCTAGCTTGAGAAAAACAACTTATTTGAAAAACTTCGCTGAATCAAAATATGTTCACTAATATTTTTAAACATACTGGATTTTAAAAATGTTCCAAATTAAAAAAGAAATGTAAAAATTAGTCAAACAAAAATGAAAAAAATCATTATTTTGTACACGAGTTGAACCATCCATCATCATTATGTTGTGAGAAACAGTGTTTCATGAAAATAGACTTTCACTCCACTTTATATATAAGGACCGACCACTGCCAAACAACAAATTATTCAAGTGCAAGGAAACTAAAAAAAAGGTCTATGACAACCTCTCTTTATTCGCTAAATAAAACCTCCCTTTATTATAAAGCATCGACCATAGCAGTACAACAAATTATCCAAGTGCTAAGAAAATGAAAGGAGTTCTACCAAGATCCAAGGCAATGGTACATCACATGCCCAAAAGCGAAGAAAGAAAATCGGTACACGACTCAGAAATAGTGTTTTGGTGGGAAGCAGAATGATATGTGCCGGTGAAGAAGGACCCGCGCTATAGGACGTACAAGCACCCTCCATCATTGCAAGTTTTTTGACCGCTTGGTAAACACCCTCCATCATTGTGGACTATCAATAGTACAACAGATCAATAAATTACTTTCGCTAAAAAAGGATAAATTAAATCACCTTCACAAATATTCTCAAAAGAAAAATCACGTTCACAAATAAAACAGGATTTACATGTACAACATATCAATTAAATTACATCCACAAATAAAAATGATTACATGACACATCTTCCTCCTCGAACGTATATTGAACAGCTGAACTCGTAGACGTACAGAAGTAACACTGGACTAGTTTATTAAGGCTCGCATTATTCGGATTTTCGATGCATGGTAAAAAAAATTAGGCGGTGCAGATAACGTGGCAGCACCACATCAGTGCAGTCCATGGGTTGTTCATCGTAGTAATCCAAGATCAATCATCACATGATGGAGCAGGCATCCGATGGGTTCTCCTCCGTGAACCATGGTGGCGGCATGAAGCAGGGTTGCTGCGGCGGCCAGGTGGGCGGCGGCCAGCAATTAGCAGGCGGCTTGCCGCAGCCACAGCCACCGTGAGAGGGGTGTTGCGACTGCGAGCACTTACAGGGCTCCGGCTTGGGGGGGTCCGGCGGCGGTGGGGGAGGCGGTGGCGGCGGGGCCGGTGGCTTTTCGGCAGGGCAGCAGTGACACTGCTGCGGAGGGCAGTTCCACGGCGAGCTCTGGCACTGCATAGGGTACGGCACCGGGTACGGGTATGGCACGAACTTGTATGTTGGTTTGGCCGCCGGCGGCGGCGGCGGCGGCGTTGTTTTCTTTTCCGGCTCAGGGCATGGTTTGGCCTCAGGTTTGCATGGTTTGTGCTCAGCCGGGCATGGTTTGGCCTCAGGTTTGCATGGTTTGGGCTCAGACGGGCATGGTTTGGGCTCAGGTTTGCATGGTTTGTGCTCAGGAGCCGGCGGGCATGGCTTCGGGTGACATGGACATGGTTTTGGCGGCTCGGGCGGAGGCGGGCATGTGCATGTGCATGGTTTTGGCGGGTCAGGCGGAGGCGGGCATGTGCATGCGCATGGTGGTTTCTTTGGCTTGTCTGGGCATGGGGGCGGCGGCGGCGGCGGTGGCGGCCATTGTTTTACGATCTCGATCTCCTTGACGGCCTTGCAGGCCTTGCACCAGATCTTTTTGCAGAGCTTGTCCGCGTCGAATTTCCCACGGACGATCACCCTGTTGTCCTTGTCCTCGTACTCAATCTTCTCGATGCAGTAATCCTCTGTTACACGCAAACACGACTTGTTAATTGCATGAATCCTCTTATGATCAATCTTACGTAAGAAGAACTGTTATGTGCAGTTTCATCGAAAAGCACTACAAATAGCAAATCTGGAACAATTTCCTTGTTTTGAAGATACCATTCCCAGTGCAAGAATGGGCCCTGGTTTTACCTTTGAGACACTCGAGGACATTCTTGATCTTCTTCTTGCAGCGGCAGCATTGCAGGTCTACCGTAATCACCAGTATACTCATCTGCAAAAAGTCACACAGATGAAAACAGCCCGGCAAAGCAATCATAGTTTTTTTTAATATAAATTGTATTTTCATTTGATCGTTATATCGCACCGACCGAAAACCTGCAATCCTAGCATGTGTCCATCATTTCTGAAATTTCTAGCTGCTCTGCTCAGCAACATATCGAATGCTTTTGAAAATAAGAAAAACTAGTAAGTGTCAACATTGCTTACATGCTTACCTCGTGGATTAGCACGAATAGCTCTGCAGCAACTAAAGGAAAAACGTCTAGTGGTGGTGGTGGGGTCGATAAAGCTCACCTCTCAGCTCTGGAGCATGAAGGTTGCAGTGCCCATGGGCGAGTGGAGAAACGGAGGAGGATGAGCAGGGAGAGGTGAACCATGCGTTCCTTTATGTTGGGGGTACGCCGAAGGCTGCCAAAAAATGGTGATGTCCCGTCTGGTCCGTCCGATCGCGCCTCCAGTGGAAAGGACGATTTGGTCGTTTTCAGATAGTTCCTCTCGTTTTCTTGCTTTTCTGCTCGGTTCAGAAGTTCCTTTTGGCTTACGAAGAAGGGATTAAGATCTTGCCGATCCCTCTTCAGTGTGGTTGTTTTCTTGCTCTCCCTTCGGTTATGAGGGTACACGGCAAGGCAACAGTAATCCTGACTCGTGTCTAAATCTAGTCCTCCCACCCAATGGGAGAGAACTCAGAAAACACAAAGCAAAATTTGACTAGTATCCAAGTGAAAATCCTTGATCACCTGCTCCTCCGTGCGGCTGCCACCCGCAACATAATCGCCGCGTCCTTCCATGGCGCTCGCGCTGCTCGTGCTCGATCTGTAGAACAATTTTCGAAGCTTGGGTTCAAAACATTGTGGCCTTGGACTGATTCGTTCTGATCCTTTTTCTTCTTCTTGCTGGTGCACTCGGGCTTTAGCGCCACGAGCTGCCGAGTCTTGTTTTTTTAAAGAGACATCAGAAAAGGTCTTATATCTACACGTTAGCCTCGTCTCTAAAAAAAACTTAGGATTTCTTTGCCTTCCGGCGGCGCCACCACCGATCCGCCTCGTCTCCGGTGGCCTTAGAGCCATGACGGCGCGGTGGATCTCGGTCTTTGCCGGCGGGAGGGCTCCGTTTTTAGATGTTTTTTAAAATTTTGTTAGGGTTTAAGTCCTGCTTAGAAAGACGAGACAACGACGGCTACCTGAAGATGGAATAAGGTCTTTCCCGCCTAGCCCCTGTTCCAGTGATGTGTCTAGCATCATCGATGGACGTGTGGAGGTTGGATCCTTCCGATCTACGCTACTCTTTATCGGTGGCGGTTGCTCTTCTGTTGCGCTGGTCCTATGGAGTCTTAGTACGACGACTTTTCGAATGTCTACTATAACAAGTTTTGCCCTGCTCCGACAAGGGAGGGACAATGACAGCGGCGCGCCTTCGGCTCGCTTCAGTGCTTGTAGTTATCGCTAAGTAGTCTATGGACCTGGATGTAATCTTTATTATTTCTGGTGTTCGTTGTATTGCCATGATTGAAGATAAGTAGATTGGAAGTTTTATCAAAAAAAGAAGAAAATATCTTATATCTGAAATTTATCAAGATAAACAACGGCCAGTATAATAAAAGGACAATTGGACGTACAGAGACTGCTACTCCCTCCGTTCCAAACTAAGTGTTTAACTTTGTACTAATTTTAGTACAAAGTTATATTAAGGTTGATACACTTATTTTGGGACACAGGGAGTACAAAATAGAATTACATTGCAAAATGTATTAGCTTTCTTCTTTGATATGATCGTATGCTGCTCGTCAGAGATTGAAAATTACAATGAACCAACATTGAAGAAAAAGGACACCTACAAACATCTTGGCCATACCAGAATTAAAGACTGCAATAGCCACTTGCCTTTTGAGACGAGATCTATTAATCATTGAAGAAGCATTCGTTGAAGCATCATCCCACGCAGAGCAACTTGCATTCCATCACCACCGGTAGAAGATATCAAAATCTTTGCACAATGGCTAGCCAATTGCTTTCACTGAAGGACACACCAACTGTCAAGATGTGAAGAGAACAAATAGATCTGGGACACCAACTCTCACAGGCCTATCGACGAAGCCGGATGGCAAGGTAGAGAGAGACTGTCGGATGTGGGGCTCCGGCTAACCCTTAAGATTCGAACACTGGGGTGTGCGCGAAGTCTTTCCCTCCTACCGATCTACGCTCTAACTCGCTAAGATCTTGCGGACGAACTCGACGAACTCGCAACACGGAAAGACACGGGGTTTATACTGGTTCGGGCCACCGTTGTGGTGTAATACCCTACTCCAGTGTGGTGGTGGTGGATTGCCTCACAGGCTGATGACGAACAGTACAAGGGAAGAACAGCCTCCTGAGGTTGAGGTGTTCTTGTGCTTTCGGACTTGTGTGTGTCTCTGGGTCTGATCCCCTCTCTCTCTACTATGGTGGCTAGCTCTACTTATATAGGCCCTGATCCTCTTCCCAAATATTGAGCGGGAAGGGAGCCAACAATGGCGGGCTAATTTGAAGGGGGGCAACTAGTACAAGCTATCCTGACAAAAGGTAGTCTGCGCCTGTGAAAGGCTCTGGGGTGACGCCGTCTTGGGCTCCGCCTTGCCGTCCGCCTGGTCTTGGTCTTGTTGCACCGAAATGGCAACCTTTGCCTGAAGCCTCGGTACTCCGCGGCTGCGCTTGCCTCCTTTGCACTAAAGGGGAAAGAAGGACGCTGCGCGCGCTGGCGCCCGCCTGGCGCCCGCCTGGTGTCGATCGTCATGGCTTACGTCACGAGAGCCTCGCGAGGTTTGCCCCGCCTTGATATCTCCGCTCCTCGTGAGCCTGCCTGGCCAGACCACTCCAGAGGAGGTCTTGCGTCGTCCGCCTCGCGAAGCTTGGCCTCTCGCGAGGGTCTTGGGTGCCTTGTTAGTGAAGGTGGGCCGTACAACCTGCTGGCTCAGCCACGCCGTGGGCCACAGGCAGGCAGGTCTGGGGACCCCCGTTCCCAGAACATCGACAGTAGCCCCCGGGCCCAAGGTGCGCTCGGGCTTGGCTTCGCAGCGAAGCCAAGGGTCAAGTTCGGAGCACCGCGAGCCCCAAAAGCCCGCGGCCTCGGTCGACGCGTGGCGGTTGATTGGACGTGGGCGTCTCCGCTTTCCCACGCTGCCTCGTCAACTGCATGACTTGACAAGTCCCTGCGACATGCAAGGAAAACCATCATTACCTGAGATTGTGGGAGGTGCCGGTTGGCCTTCTTCCGTTATAAATGGAGAGGGGGGCGGAGCCCCCGTCGCCCATCTCTTCCTCGCTTGCTTGCTTCCTCCTCCTTGCTCTACTGCTTGCTCCAATGGCGCCTATCAGAAGGTTCTCCATCGAAGAGAAGGGGGAAGCCCCCCGGGATGTCCCGGAGCCACTCCCGCCAAAGAAGAGGTCGATCCATCGCCGTGACGAAGCGCCTATGCAAGTGGTGACGAGGCCTTGGTGCGAGCGGCCTCCACTGGGGTACCCGCTACCCCTGTACGCCCAAGCCGAGGGCTTAGGAGGACGAAGTGACGAGTAGCGCCGCCCACGCTGCATCCGGGGTCGCCGTGCCACGACGACGCGTGCCGTCCACGCCGCGGACTCCTCGCGCAAGTTGGTGCTGTGGGCGCCGATGCCTCCGAGCTCCTGGATCCGCTTCCCGCGGTTCTTCTCTGACGTGATGCCGCCGAGGGGGCCTCTCGAGCTCTGGCTGCAACACGCCGACTACAGCGCTCCGGCGACCGGAGCGGAGATCGAAGCGGTCCCCACTGGCAAGATCTTCATGACCCGCGGCTGGGGGGAGATCGCTCGAGTCTGTCGTGCGAGGGGCGCCCTCGCGATCCACTTTGAGTACGACGGCGCCTCCACGCTCTTCTTCATGGTCTTTGACGCCGAGGGCCGTTGCCTGGAGTGCTGCTCCGGAGAAGAGCGCGAGGCTGATGCGCGCTCCGCTCGCGACCACTCCAGCAGCAGCAGCCCTTGGGAGTCCAGCAGCTCTCCTGAGCTCTACGAGACTCCGGAGACGAGCGACGATAGCTACGTGTCCCCGAGCTCTCGCCGCGCTCGGAGAAGGGCTACGCCATCCGGCCGCCGCCGCCGCTGATCTGGATGGGGTTGGCGCCGGCCTCCCGTGGCCCACTGTTGATGATGGCGTCCGCCACAGAAGGATGTAGATAGGACCCCCCCTTAGCATCAGCTTTTGTTTCCTGCGAAGAATCATGAATCACCCCGTGGGGGCATGTAAGGATCTGCAATGCCTTTGTACTTATCTTCCTTGTTATGAAGATTTCATGAACGCGTGTCCCGTTAAGGCTCGGTCCCCCCTTTCTGTCCTCGCGATAGCTTGTTGCTCTACGCTGACAGGTCCCGGTCCCAAGGTGGCTACAGCCGTCGCTGGTATGCCAGGTCGCGATGCCGTGGTCAAGGCCATGAGGTGCGTGGCCCAAGGTCCAGTAAGAGCCCTGAGACGCGATGCTCAGGAGGTCCCCCTTAGCGCCCAAGCGGCCATGGTAAGGAAAGAAAGGAATATGACTTGGCCGCAACGGGGTTGTGGCATGGTGTGAGCGACTACTAGGCCCAAATATTTAGTCGATCCGAGGGCGAGACTTATCTTGCCGACTCTGCGGTGATTCCTGATGTTGCGCTAGGGCTGCGCGCCAACTTACGCGACATAGCTAGGCCGGTCCGTATGAGTTTTCCTTCTCCCGGGCTCTTCTTAGTGCTCTACGTCCTCAGGTCCCGGCCCTCAAGCGAGCTCAGCCGCCACTGGTATGCCAGGTCGCGATGCCGTGGTCAAGGCCAGGGGGTGAGGGCTGGAGAGCCAGTAAGAGCTCCTGAGTCGCGATGCTCAGGAGCCGCCCTTTTAACGCACAAGCGAATTGCACGAAAGAAAAGGAGACTCGCGGTGCCGCCTGCTATCCTTCCCGCGGGGTCCCTGTGGATAGGCACAAGAAGAAACATGGTTTGTCATTACTGCCGCCTGCCTGCTGCTGGTTGGTCCGGATGAAGTGAAGGCATTGAGGGCCTGGTGAGGTGACGTGCACGGCGCGTGCCGCGAGCCAGAGCTCGACCACTCAGATTTGTCGGTCGTGGTAGGCACGGACCCATGCACCAGCGCCATGCCTGTGTAGAGGCCCCGAGGGAGGCGATGATCGAGCAGGTGATAGCAGTTGGCAGGTTAAGCATGAAGAGCAGATCGACTTGGATAAATGCAGGAAGATACATGCCACTGGGTCTGGCCCGAGCGGCTTAGGGATGATGCAGCCTGAGGGGCGCCCCCAGCAAGGTAAGCTAAAGACTTAAGCAAAAGAGATACATGCCACAGGGACGGACCCGTGTGGCCTAGGAATAATGCATCCCGAGGGGTGCTCCCAGCTTAAATGAACTTGGAAGATGTCACCTGGTTCTGTAGACGAAGTAGAGTTGGTGCAGCTGAAGCCACACGTTGAAGGAATGGCTCCTCATGAGCCACCGGGACCCCGAGCCTCGGGAGGCTCTGGGGGCTCGGGAGGTTCCCTGAAGACCGTCCCCATCTCCCCCCAGAACGGCGTGGAATCTGGCCTCCTGAGCTGCCAGGACTTGCCGCACGTTGTGCTGATAGGCCGACGCCACGCCCGGCAAGCCGAAAGGCATGCGAACGTAGCTGTGTGGTGGACCCTCACAACGGCCCGCACATGATGGCCAGAATCGTTCCTGAGATGCAGCCCTGTTGAGCCCTGGGATGTCGATGCAGACGCGCAGTTCAGCACCCTCGCCTGGATGGTGAGCCGCGCTCGGTGAGCGGCTCTCGCCGCGCATGGCTCTCGCGTCTTGTAGCTCTTGGGTGGTCTTGGTGATGAACTCCTGGGTGGTGGGCACTCCTTGCCATGTGCTCTCCTGAGGAAAGAGTGCCATGAAGCACGCTTCCAAGTGGTGCCCAAGCGCCTCCCCCGTGAGGTTGACAAGGTCTGAGGCCCTCCAGAAGAGAGCCCCCGAGCCCTGCCCGAGGAGGGCACCGAGCGCGCTTTCCTATGTGGTGGAGGGAGGCGCCCCTGGAGCAGGCACTGATCCTGACGAGGCTCCTAACGCGATGCCATCTTCTTGGGGTCCTGCGCGGCGCGACATCTTCTTCTTGGGGATGGTCTCCGGAGGGCCTTCACTTCTGCTGTCAGGGTTGTCGATTGCTGCGGCTTGGAAAGCGCGCTCAAGGGAGCATATCGCATCCCTTTCTTCACATGGGACCGTGATGATTCCCCCGCTTTCTGGCATCTTGTGGACGTTGTAGCCATGGTGAGTGACTGCCATGAACTTGGCCAGGGCTGGATACCCGAGGATGGAATTATACGGCAGGCGGATGTGCGCGACGTCGAAGTCGATGAGCTCGGTGCGGTAGTTCTTGCGCTCCCCGAAGGTGACAGGCTGGAGGACTTGCCCTATCGGTGTGGTGGAACCGTCAGTCACTCCTGAGAAAGGCTTGGTTGGCTGGAGCTGCTCATAGGGCACTTGGAGGTTGTCGAACGTGTCGACGGATAGGACGTTGAGCCCAGCGCCACCGTTGATGAGAGTCTTGGTGACTTGCACATTGCTGATGACTGGGGAGCACAACATAGGGAGTGCGCCAGCGGTGGCTGCACACTTGAGCTGGTCGGCCAAGTCGAAGGTGATGGCGCATTGGGACCACCTGAGCGGGCGCGTGGCCTCGAGCTTGGGGAGCGCCGCGTTCACCTCGCGAGCGAACTGTTTGAAGATGTGCTGAGAGGCTCGGGCCTGAGCAACGCCCAAGATGCAAGCGATCGCACGCGGCTCCTAGAAGCCCCCAGCCCCCTCGTCCTGGTGGTGGTCGTCATTCCTTCTTGGTGGAGGCAACAGGGGAAGACCGGCGTTGCCCTCGGGACGATCCTCACGAGGCCGGTCCCTTCAGGCGCCCTCGCGAGGTTGGTCCTGCCAGCGGTCCTCACGAGGTCGGTTGCGCCACTCCTGGTGTGGGGCACGGTCGTCCCAGCATCCGCCTCCGCGTCCTCCTCCGCGGCCGTAGCCCCGGTCGTTGCGCTCGAGGCGTCGACTGAAGCGTCCTTCCCGTATGGCTCTGAGCTCTTGACAATCGCTGGTGTTGTGGGTGTTCAAGTTGTGGAAGGCGCAGAACGGACGGCCGTTCTTGGATGACTCGGGCTGATCTCTGCCTCGCTTGGTGTCAGGCTCCGCTGCGAGCACCACTGCCTCTTTGCGCTTCACGTCCTTGGCCTTGGCCTTCTTCTCCTCCACTCCTGCAGCTGGCAGCTCAAGGAGAGAGAGGCGCCCCTCCTCAGCTCTTGTGCACTTGGTCGCCAGGTTGAACAGCTCCTGAGATGTGCAAAGCTCCTCGTGGATAGCCAGCTCTTCCTTCATTTTGACCTCAGGGACGCCGTCTGAGAACGCGGAGATGATGGCTTCGTCCGTGACCTTGGGGATCTTGAGGCAGGTGTTGTTGAAGCACTGGATGTACTTCTGGAGGGTCTCTCCTGGCTGTTGCTTGATGCGGCGTAGATCGCCCGCGGCCGGGGGGCGGTCGCGAGTGCCCTGGAAGTTGGCGACGAAGCGGTCGCGCATCTCGTCCTAGGAGGTGATCGAGCCGTGCTATAGGTTCAGGAGCCAGGAGCGGGCCCCATCCTTGAGAGCCATGGGAAACCAGCTCGTCATGACTTTTTCGTCGCCGCTAGCCGCTTCGATGCTCAGCTCATAGAGCTGCAGGAACTCCGTGGGGTCGGCGGTGCCGTTGTACCGAGGAGGTAGATCTGGCTTGAACTTGCCTGGCCAGGCAACGCTACGCAGTTCGGGGGTGAAGGCTCGACAGCCAGCCGGGGCCCACTTCTGAGGCAGAGCTTGGTCTTGGCGAGGTCCGTGCTGCGCCACTGCAGGCGGCACACGGTCTTGACGGGGTGGCGCGGGGAGCGCTGGTGCAGCTTCTCGCGGCCGCTGGATTTCTTGGTAGCTTCTTTCTTCACGCGCGGGCGCCGGGCGCGGTGGATCACGCCGCGGAGGCGCGCTCCTTGGTGCCAAGGCACCGTCTTGGGGTCGAGGCGGTGGAGGCACGCCATGAGCCCCTTCGCCCGCGGCTGGTTGAGGGGGAGGCAGAGAGTGGGACGGCATCAGAAAGCCCCCTGCGGCACGGACGAGCTCGGCGACGCGGTCGAGCCACTCCTCATAGAGGTCATCGACGGGGCGGTAACGCAGGAGCTCGTTCGCCGCGATGAGCGCGGCCCATGCCTCCATGAGAGCGCGGTGCGAGTGGGACGAAGAACCAGCAGGGGTGAGTGATGGAGCGAGGATGCCTGTCGCACTGAAGGATGCAGCGAGGACGCCTGCTGCTCGTTCCCCACCGGGCCGGTGGTAGCGATGGCGACGGGGGACGGAGAGCGACAAGGTGGCCCGCCGACGGGAGCCGTCTAAGTGACGCGGGCGGCGAGGGCAGCCCGACGCTCAGCTCGGGCACGGCGAGCGTCCGCCATGGAGACGACGGAGCGGCGGAGCAACGGACCAATAGAAGGGAAACTACGGCACACCCCTACCTGGCGCGCCAAATGTCGGATGTGGGGTTCCAGCTAACCCTTAAGGTTCGAACACCGGGGTGCGCGCGAAGTCTTTCCCTCCTACCGATCTACGCTCTACCTCGCTAAGATCTTGCGGACAAACTCGACGAGCTCGCAACACGGAAAGACACGGGGTTTATACTGGTCTGGGCCACCGTTGTGGTGTAATACCCTACTCCAGTGTGGTGGTGGTGGATTGCCTCACGGGCTGACGACGAACAGTACAAGGGAAGAACATCCTCCCGAGGTTGAGGTGTTCTTGTGCTTTCGGACTTGTGTGTGTCTCTGGGTCTGATCCCCTCTCTCTCTACTATGGTGGCTAGCTCTACTTATATAGGCCCTGGTCCTCTTCCCAAATATTGAGCGGGAAGGGAGCCAACAATGGCGGGCTAATTTGAAGGGGGACAGCTAGTACAAGCTATCCTGACAAAACGTAGTCTGCGCATGTGAAAGGCTCTGGGGTGACGCCGTCTTGGGCTCCGCCTTGCCGTCCGCCTGGTCTTGGTCTTGTTGCACCGAAATGGCAACCTTTGCCTGAAGCCTCGGTACTCCGCGGCTGCGCTTGCCTCCTTTGCACCAAAGGGGAAACAAGGACGCTGCACGCGCTGGCACCCGCCTGGTGTCGATCGTCATGGCTTACGTCACGAGAGCCTCGTGAGGTTTGCCCCGCCTTGATATCTCCGCTCCTCGTGAGCCTGCCTAGCTAGGCCACTCCAGAGGAGGTCTTGCGTCATCCGCCTCGCGAGGCTTGGCCCCTCGCGAGGGTCTTGGGTGCCTTGTTGGTGAAGGTGGGCCGTATAGCCTGCTGGCTCAACCACGCCGTGGGCCGCAGGCAGGCAGGTCTGAGGACCCCCGTTCCCAGAACATTGACAGAGACCGAAGGTACCTTATTTCAATATGACATCGCCGCCACACCCAGTCGACGTCACCGGAGAAACAAAACCTAAGAGTAAAAATGGGAACGGACGGACGGGTCCCCGCTACTCTTACGATCAGACGGGAAAGAGAAGGAGGTCCGATGTGGCCACTGTCGGTGTCAAAACCGGCGGATCTTGGGTAGGGGGTCCCGAACTGTGCATCTAGGATCGATGGTAACAAGAGACGGGGGACACGATGTTTACCCAAGTTCGGTCCCTCTCTATGGAGCTAATACCCTACTTCCTGCTTGATTGATCTTGATGAATATGAGTATTACAAGAGTTGATCTACCACGAGATCATAAGGGCTAAACCCTAGAAGTCTAGCCTATGTGGATATGGTAATGAGTATATGTGGTGTCCTTTCCAGACTATCCCCCTCAGTTTATATAGACATCGAAGGGATCTTAGGGTTTACATGGAGTCAGTTACATAAGACGGGATCTTCGGTCGCCAAGCTTGCCTTCCACGCCAAGTAGAGTCCAATCTGGACACGAGTATAGTCTTCGATCTTGACAGCCCATCAGTCTGGCCCATGGATAGTAGGACGGACGCCCGAGGACCCCTTAGTCTAGGACTCCCTCAGTAGCCCCTGAACCTGGCTTTCAATGACGAGGAGTCCAGCGTGCAGATTGTCTTCGGCATTGCAAGGCAGGTTCCCCTTTCTCCGAACTCCAAGATAGTCTTCGGATGCGACGATAGTATCCGGACCTGTCACATACCACACACAACCACAGAGAGAATATATATTTTCACACAAGTTCTACCCGCTGACATCTTTTTACAACACGGCATTTTGTCCGGTCATAATTTCGAACCGCTTTTCGTCTGCCGCCCCACATTTTGGGACGCGGTTGCCATTGGCACGTCTTGTCAAAGCAAAGATCGTGTCCCCTTATCGCGGGATTCTCATCAATGCGGGCATGGGTAACCCAACCGTGCCGCTTATACAACCCTTGGGAATAGGCGAGTTTTTAGGATGAGTGGGGAGGCGCTTGATATTCACGGCCTTTATAAGGGGATAAGGACACTCTCCCTTTACCCACACCCTTCTTCGCCTTCAGTCCTTCTGTCCTCGAGCTCTAGCGCCCAAGCTTTAGCTTTTCCTCGTTCGAGAAGGCACTCCAATCATGTCCGGATCCGGAGCTGGAGGCAAGTGGATGGCCTCCTCCGTTAAGAAGAAGGACATCGCGGAGCTCCGGGAGGCCGGCTATTTAGCCAAGGAGATTGCTCACCGACTTCCGGCAAAAGGGAAAATTGTCCCTACCCCCGAGCCCCATGAGAGGGTTGTGTTTCTCACACACTTCGTCCGTGGGCTGGGATTCCCTCTTCATCCATTTGTCCGTGGATTGATGTTTTACTATGGGTTGGACTTCCACGATCTGGCCCCCAACTTTATCCTCAATATCTTCGCATTCATAGTTGTGTGCGAAGCCTTTCTCTGCATCCCACCTCACTTTGGCCTATGGCTGAAGACTTTTAGTGTAAAACCAAAGGTGGTACGCGGCCAATAGGCCGAGTGCGGAGGTGCCATGGTGGACTGGATGCCAAATATCACCTGGCTCGAAGGCTCCTTTGTAGAGACGGTGAAGGGATGGCAATTGGGGTGGTTCTATATCACCAAGCCGCGCGACACCAACTGGACGGTGGCTCCCGAATTCCGATCTGGAGCCCCGATGTGGCTTACCTCCTGGGAAGAGAAGGGCCTGACCTGGGGATCTTTGGAAGAGATCATGGGGCTCCAAACGTGCCTCTAGAATATGATAACCCGGAAGATCAAGCTCGTTGATGTGATCCAGGTCATGCTTGTACGCCGGGTCCTTCCATGTCTGTGTCGGACCTGTTATTTGTGGGAGTTCGATTCGGCCAAGCACCAGACGCTGCTAAAGCTTTTCGGCACAACGCACAAAGATATCTGGAAGGTGCTCTTCAAGGGCAGCGAGACACCGCCACCCTCGACCAAAGATCGCGGGCTCAACTTTAAGCGTCAGGCCAATTCGGTAAGCCATCAAGGTATATTCTTTAAGGACACACTTCAAGGAAGGATACTAAGCCCTCTTATCAATTTCTTTTTCAGGCCTGGGCCGACCTAGCGGGACGGATTAATAGTCCGGCTCCACTGCCCGAAGACAAAGAAACCCCGCTCCTTACGGAGATGCTATTTCCGGCGCCTTACGATGTGCCGGAGAAGAAGGTCAAAACCACGGCCAAGGGGACCAGGAGTGGGCTTCGCTGAAAGAGCACCTTGGTCATCTTGTCTGACAATGAGACAGACCCCTCAGCCCCCGACGATGGTGACGAGGAGGGAGGTGACTCCCCTCCTGCGGGAGGAAGGAAGAAAAGGGAGGCCTCCATGAGTTTGGAGGCGGAGGCGCCCAAGAGGGGGAGAGGCTCCCTCGCGGATAACTCCACGTGGGATGTTGATAGTAGCCCGGAGCGACCTTGCCGAACCAAGCCTCGGGCCGCTTCGTAAGTACTAGGATCTGCAAACGTCTGGCCTTCCTGGTTTATAATATTGACATATCTTAAACCTTGTCACTGTAGTCCGGCGCGCTATGGGTCCCCGCGATCCTCGACAAAGGATTCACTGGCCACGGAGGAGATGGCTAGCATGTCTCCGCCACTTGCTCATTCCGTCTCACCCAAGGGCGATGACAAGGTGGCATCCGAAAAGACTTTCCCAGGCCGGGGGGAGATTCCGAAGATCATGGGGGTGACGTCCCATGATGACTCCTCGGCCGCCGGACACACGGGGGAGAAAGTTCCCCTAGGGACTGGTGATGGGGCCCGAGTTCCCTTCGGGCCTCGGCCGGATACTACTCCGGAGATTTACACGGCTCTGGGGTCCAGCGATCGGCATTCCCCCCAAGGGGGTAACATGCCTGTTCCACCGGTGACCTTTGTCCATCCAGAGGCACTGGATAATCTGTTGGAGGCGCTATGAGGCGCCTCTACCATGGATGAGCATCGTGTCCTTATGGACACGGTGATAGAGAAGGTTCAGTTTGCCAAAAGTGGACTGACCGAAGCCTGCACTAGCCTTCTAACAGGCTTTGAGGTAAGTAATGTGATTGTAGAAAAAATATCACATCATAGATAGTAGCCCCTGATGCCCTGTTTGGTGTTCGGGAGGAAAAGCCAGGCAGAGGATCAAGAATGAATATCGCAGGAGTCTAACATGGGTTGTCTATGTTAGTAAGCAGGTATCGCTACAGGCTGTCACTGCTCATGCTGCGGAGGTCTCCGGACTGAAGCAGAAACTGGAGCGGGCCGAGGAGGAGCTCGGCCTCGTGAAGAAGCATCTGGAGGATAGCCAAGGTATGCAGTAACCTGTTGGTATATTTCGAAAAAATGAGATAGTCTGACTAGACTGAAGTGTCATGAACTTTATTAGGGTCCACGCTCGAGGTGGCGGCCCTTAAGAAGGCGCTAGCCGAGGCCGAGGACAAAGCGGCCAAGGAGCGCGCCTCCCGCGAGAAGCACGAGGCCTGGGTTGGCGAGGCGCAGCAACAGCTCCAGCGCGTGATAGAGAGGTTTGAGTCCTTGGAGCGCGATTATAAGGTGCAAGAGTCTGAATTGGCGAAGGCCCGCCAGAGCGTGCAGGATGCACGAGCCGAAGCCCAGAGCGCCCTCCAGGAAATTCAGGCAGCCAAGAAGATTACGACGGGTAAATCTTTCACCATTCATAGCAAGTGTGTAGAAGGAACGTTCCTTGTACATATCCTGAATTTGAATTTTCCAGGGGCGTTTATAGATCTGCCGCATAGTGTGTCAAATGCTGCCGAGCATTATAGAGCCGAAGAAGGGATGGCTACGGAGAAGCTATTCTAGTCCCAATATCTGGGATCCGAACATCCGGTGCCCTTCAGCGACCAGCTAAAGCAGTTGGTCGAGCTGCATAGGTTGGCAGAGCTAGCCATGAAGGACCTGATAGTCCGGCTGTGGCCTGCCGATCGTATACCTAGCATCTACTTCGGGCTTGTGCAGCGGCTTGTGAGTGCCTGTCCGTGGCTCGAAGCCGTGAAGCGGTCGGTTTGTATTGAAGGTGCGCATATGGCCTTTGCCCGCGTTAGGACGCATTGGGCGAAGCTGGATGCCAAGAATCTAATGACCGAGGGGCCGCCGGAGGGCAAGGAGCACCGTCGGCCCGAGCACCATTTTGATGGTGTCCTGGAGGGGTCCCGCCTTGTGGCGGAGCAATGTTCGAAGGATATCATATTCCCATGAGAACATGTGTATTACCTTGCCCTGTAATATGGAACAATGGTGTTATGTAGTATAATGCTTATGATTTAAATTTACCTCCTGTGCGGCCGTTTATTAACTCTGAGGGTTGACCAGTCGTCGGCTTCTGCCCCCACGTAGATAGTACGGGAGTGTTCGGGATAAATCTAAACACTCTTTACTCCACATTCTGGTCCTTAAAGGAGGTGTTTAGCGCAACGAACAAGGCAATCAGACTATGCGGCCTTTACCGCCCTGACTTAGCCATATGAGTTTGACAAAAAAGTTGGCAAAGCCCCTGGTATTCGGAAGACCGAACTAGGGGCCCTATGCACGCCTAATCGGGGGAACCGATTCTTCGCAAGAAGCGGAAAAGAATCTCTAACCATTTGGAACCCCTCGAACAGCTGAACGGATCTCACCGCATCATGATAGTCAGTTTTCGGCTTTCTCTACTGAGGTGCTCGTCCGGAAGAACCGGGACACAATCATAGTAATTCTTCCTTTACTACCCTAGCCGATATAGCGGAACATAAGGTAGCAAGCACAGGAGCCTGGCAACCCAACTATTGACCAGAGACATGATTCGGAGCCGATGCATATAATGCTATAAGTTCGGGGTGCCGAACTATACTATAAAAGTGTTCAGACTTTTTATTGCCGTAGTGTTGGGTGTAATGAAGCCCCTGGCGTAGTAATACGTACCATGGTGTATGTGTGAAGTGAGTAATTGATACCGAGGTGAGTAAACGGGAAAAATGAAATAATAAGCTGACGCTACCGTGTATTCACCATTGTGATGTAACTAGTATGTCAAGGCGTACTTTGTACAAGTAATGCGATAAGCAAGTGGGGCTATGCTGCAACCAAGGGCGAGCTACGTGCGGGTATGAAAAGCAAGTATGGCAATCATTTAGTAGAGACCACCCGGGGATTCCCTTGTAATCCAGAGCTCCTTTCCTCCTTGGTGTGTTCTGCAAGCGGGTTGTCCGTATAGACCTCCAAAAGGGAAGAAAACCCGCAAAAAAGAAAAAGTAAAAGCGTGCGAATCCCAGGGTCGGTCGAGCCGTACAGTGGATCGCGAACGAGTTATGCCTCCGTTAATTCCCATGGGGTTTTGAGTGCGTAGTTTATGTATGCGCGGTATTAGTGCCATTGCCTCATAGGGGCTAGGACGGAGGTCAAATTGCTAATTCGGCTCTTGATGAGCCGAGCTGTCCTGCTGCAGTGTGCTCTGGACCGTGTTGATGATGTCCAGGGGCTCGGCAGCCGGATTATAATGCTGCTTGAGAAGGCCACTCTGTACTTTTGCTGCTAGGGCGGTAGTGTGCTCCTCTGTACGAAGGGACTGTTCCGTGTTTCCATTTATTGTAATGATGCCATGTGGGTCGGGCATCTTGAGCTTGAGATAAGCGTAATGTGGCACCGCATTGAATCTAGCGAATGCGGTTCATCCGAGCAGGGCGTGATAGCCGCTGCGAAATGGGACGATATCGAAGATTAGTTCTTTGCTTTGGAAGTTATCCGGAGAACCAAATACTACCTCCAGCGTTATTGAGCCCATACAACGGGCCTCTACGCCTGGTATGACTCCTTTAAAGGTAGTCTTCGTGGGCTTGACCCATGAGGGGTTGATGCTCATTTTACTTACTGTATCCTGATAGAGCAGGTTGAGGCTGCTACCACCGTCCATTAGGACTCATGTCAGGTGAAATCCGTCGATGATTGGGTCAAGGACCAGTGTGGCTGAACCGCCGTGGCGGATGCTGGTTGGATGATCTCAGCGGTCAAAGGTGATCAGAAATGACAACCACGGATTGAATTTCAGGGCGACTAGCTCTAACGCATAGACGTCCCTAAGTGCGCACTTGCGCTCCCTTTTGGGGATGTGTGTAGCGTATATCATGTTCACTGTTTTGACTTGAGGGGAAAATTTCTTTTGCTCCCCAGTGTTCGGCTGCCGGGGCTCCTTGTCATCGTCCTCGCTCTGTGATTCTCCTTCCTTGTTTCTGCTGTTGACCATGCTGGCTTGTTTAAAGACCCGGCAATCTTTGTTAGTATGGTTGGCCGATTTGTCTGGGGTGCCATGTATCTAGCAAGGACGATCGAGTATGCGGTCTAAGCTGGATGGTCCTCCGCTACTCCTTTTATAGGGCTTCTTTCGCTGGCCGGACTTGGAGCCACTGAATCCGGCATGAATTGTAGTGTCATCGGCGTTATCGCCATTGCTTCGGCGTTTGTGTCTATTGCGCCGGAGCTTGCCGGTGCTGTTTTTGGCCTCGGAGGGGCCTATTTCGTTGGTGTGTTTGTACTACGAGTGAGGGGATCCTGGATTAGGGGGTCCTCAGACAGCCGGACTATATCCTTCGGCCGGACTGTTGGGTTATGAAGATACAAGATTGAGGACTTCGTCCCGTGTCCGGGTGGGACTCTCCGTTGCGTGGAAGGCAAGCTTGGTAAGTTGGATATGTAGATCTCCTCCCTTGTAACCGACTCTGTGTAACCCTAGCCCCCTCCGGTGTCTATATAAACCGGAGGGTTTAGTCCGCAGGACAACAACAATCATAATCATAGGCTAGCTTCTAGGGTTTAGCCTCTACGATCTCGTGGTAGATCAACTCTTGTAATACTCATATCATCAAGATCAATCAAGCAGGAAGCAGGGTATTACCTCCATCGAGAGGGTCCGAACCCGGGTAAACATTGTGTCCCTGCCTCCTGTTACCATCTGCCTTAGACGCACAGTTCGGGACCCCCTACCCAAGATCCGCCGGTTTTGACACCGACATTGGTGCTTTCATTGAGAGTTCCACTGTGCCGCCACGATAAGGCTTGATGGCTCGTCTTGTTGTTAAGGACAACATTACCTCGGGGGGAGCCCTGGCTGTAGGCCAAACTCTTCGACTAGGCGGCTTCATCATGACCGCCCGTTCGGCCGTCGCGCCGACGATGACTTCTCGGGTCATCAAAAACAGCCTCCACATCGGCTCGGGATTCGCCGAGCAGATGGATCCAATAGAGCTCTCTTCTCTGAACGAGCTCTTGGATCGCATCGCCGCCCTGGGAGTCGCAACGGACTATGATCGGATCGGGCTTAACCCCGACCAAAGGGAGATTAACTCTCCACCGGTCACCCATCAGATAGCGGTGGTGGAGGAGCAATGTAGCAATTCTTCCTCTATTTTGAGGATAAACTATGTCCGGATCCCCGAGCTCTCCGAGCCGGATACCCGTCCACGGGAGGACATGGCCCAAGCTTCGAACCTAGAATTAGACAGCGGGCCAGAACTATTGGGCAACATCCCGGAGTCCAAACTGCCAAGCTCAGAAACTCCTCCGCCCCTGGGTCTCAGATCGGGTCAGGGTTTGGACCTAAATCTACCCACCCACCCAGATTCAAGTGATCTTTCCCAAATTAGACAAGAGCCCAAGAGACAGTACATCACTATTGGGCCAGATTCTACCTTGTAATGAGCAAGGTCAAGGACTGTCGCGAGGAAGACGCAATTTCATTCTTTTGCAAAAATTGCACGGACAAGGGAATCCTCAACGCCATAAGTCACCGTGACATAGCACACTTTGCTGACTTAGAGGCCATAGTACAGAAGTACTGTGCGATGGAAAGCGCCTGGAAAACCCAAACCAAATTCCGGGACCCTCCGGCTCTCACTAAACCCCACGTCCGAACTAAAAGGGTGTACTCTCGTAAGTCACCCGATCCAATCACAAAGAAACAAAAGCCCACTACAGGGCATAGAACTATATTGGAGGGATGGCTCAATGGGCCATGCAAAATTCACAGTACAGTGGATACCATGCCAACACACAACCTTAGAGCATGTTGGATACTCCGGCAGG
The DNA here is from genome assembly GCF_003073215.2 of Triticum urartu. NCBI lineage: Eukaryota > Viridiplantae > Streptophyta > Magnoliopsida > Poales > Poaceae > Triticum > Triticum urartu. The sequence goes on from NC_053023.1 coordinate 468,626,370, forward strand.
TGGCCAAGAGCGGCGAGGATATCCTCATCAACAATACAACAGAGTACCATCCCGCGGAAAATAACAATACAATATTGACAGTCTTCGAGACCTTCGCCTCAAATAATAGGCGCAAACGAACACTCTGCATCCTTGCCGAAGTCTGCCACATTGCAGCAATAAATCCATGGAACGACACAGCCATAACCTTCAATGCCAGTGACGAACCTCAATTCCGAACAGCCCGAGCACCAGCCGCTTTGGTCCTTAGTCCAATTGTGGACAACTTCCGGCTTACTAAAGTGCTCATGGATGGTGGCAGCGGATTAAACCTCATCTATGAGGAAACTCTTAGCAAAATGAAAATAGACAAGAGCCGCATTGAGCAAAGCAGCACGACCTTCAGAGGAATCATCCCTAGTCGGGAGGCACGATGTGCGGGAAAAATCACACTAGATGTGGTATTCAGCACGCCGGAGAATTATAGGTCCGAAGAATTCACATTCCAAGTGGCCCCGTTCAGTAGCGGATACCACGCCCTTTTAGGGCGGGAGGCATTCATGATCTCCTAAGCTATACCCCATTACGGGTACATGAAGCTCAAAATGCCCAGGCCCAATGGAATCATCACTCTGGCTAGTGATCCGGACATAGCACCCCGCGCCAAAAATAAAACCGCCGCACTAGCCCTCGAGGCGTTATTCGAAGCCCTTGTGGACGAAGAACTAACTGCGCTGCACTCCACGGTGGACAGGGACGACGTGATACTCGACAAAAGACCCAAGTCCACCTCTTTTAAACCAGCGAACGAAATAGTCAAATTCCAGGTCCACCCAACGGACCCTACAAAAAAATCATCCATCGGGGCACAGCTGAACCCCACAACAGACGCCGCACTGCGGGAGTTCTTGCGCGAGAATTGGGACATCTTCGCCTGGCATCCTTCAGACATGCCAGGAATCCCACATAGGCTGGCCGAGCATAGCCTTAACATTCTAAAGGGGTTCAAGCCGGTCAAGCAGACTCTTCGGCGTTTCTCTGAGCCTAAGCGACGAGCCATGGGAGAAGAGCTAGCCAAGTTACTCGAGGCGGATTCATTAGAGAAATAAAACATCCGGACTGGCTAGCAAACCTGGTGATGGTACCAAAGAAGGACAAATCCTGGCGCCTATGTGTCGATTTCAAGGACCTTAACAAGGCTTGCCCCAGGATCCCTCCCCCCTCCACTGCATCGATCAAATTATCGACGCTACAGCAGGACACGACTCATTGTGCTTCCTCGACGCATACCCTAGATACCATCAAATTAAGATGGCGAAGCCCGATCAAGCTGCAACGACATTCATCACTCCATACGGCCCCTTTTGTTTTAACACCATGCCTTTCGGGCTCAAAAACGCCGGTGCAACCTATCAACGCATGATTCAGACATGCGTGTAAGCACAAATCGGCAAAACAGTGGAGGCATACGTAGACGATGTGGTCATTAAAACAAGACACGTCGAATCCTTAATAGACGACTTGAGGCTCATGTTTGACAATCTCCGAAAATATGACATCAAGCTCAATCCAGAAAAATGTGTTTTCGGCGTGCCCGCTGGAAAGCTCTTGGGCTTCATCATCTCCAATAGAGGAATTGAAGCAAATCCGGCTAAAATCCGAGCTTTGTCACAGTTGGCTATCCCAACAGACCTCAAGCAAATCCAGAAGTTAACTGGATGCGTGGATGCCTTAAGCCGCTTTATCTCCCGATTAGGAGAAAAGGCACTACCTCTTTATCGCCTTCTTCGACGCACCGAACACTTCAAGTGGACGGATGCGGCCACGGCCGGATTGGAAGAAATAAAGGCCGTATTGGCCACCAACCCAATCTTGGCCACGCCAAATGTCGGCGAACCAATGCTGTTATATATAGCGGCAACACACCAAGTTCTAAGCGCAGTGCTCATCATCGAATGAGAGACGGACGGACATAAGTTCCCGCTTCAAAAGCCGGTATACTATGTATCCAGCGTCCTCACTCCATGTAAATCATGGTACGCACATTATCAAAAGATAGCATACACGGTCTTCATGGCATCCCGGAAACTACGACACTACTTTCAAGAGTGTTCAATTACGGTGGCCTCCGAAGTACCACTCAACGACATAATAAATAACCGCGATGCCATGGGCCGGATTGCTAAATGAGCTATCGAGCTCCTCCCGTTCGACATAACATATAAACCACGGCGAGCCATTAAGTCGCAAGTACTGGCTGATTTCGTCGCCGAATGGACAGAAGCCGAACTCCCTAAAGAGTACAATGCGTACTCCAATTGGATCATGCACTTTGATGGCTCTAAGATGCTAGCTGGTCTGGGGGCAGGCGTCGTCCCGACATCCCCCACCAGAGATTCAGTCCAATACATACTCCAAATATTATACACAGACTCCAACAATGCAGCAGAATATGAGGCCCTGTTGCATGGTCTCCGGATGGCAGTCTCCATGGGCATTCAACGCCTAGAGGTGCGGGGGGATTCGAACCTCGCAATATCACAAATAAATGGGGACTTTGACGCCAAGGACCCAAAAATGGCGGCTTACCGCAACGCCGTCCTCAAAATGTCAGCTCGGTTTGAGGGCCTCGAATTCCACCATGTGGTCCGAGAAAACAATCAAGCGGCGGATATCCTCGCCCGCATCGGTGCTAAGCGTGACCCTGTCCCACCTAATATCTTCTTGGAAAGGCTGTTTAAGCCATCCGTGGTGTGGGAAGGGGAGACCGCCAAAAACAGTCCGGATCCGGGCACAAGGCCAGACCCCGAACACTCTGACGTAATCGGAGGCTCTGCCACCAAAATAACATCTTCGACCCACGTGATTATGGTTATCATCGCCCCGTGGACAGAACCCTTCTTGGCTTACCTAAGTAGGCAAGAACTCCCTGATGACCCAAACGAGGCACGTTGCATTGTGAGGCGGTCTAAAGCCTACAAGGTCCACGAGGGAGAGCTTTATAAGAAAATCGCTACCGGAGTACTTCAAAGGTGCATCTATGAAGAGGAAGGACGACAACTTTTGGCAGAAATTCATGTTGGACTTGGCGGCCACCACGCCGCAGCTCGGGCCCTTGTAAGCAAGGCCTTCCATACAGGTTTTTATTGGCCGACGGCCCGAGCAGACGCACAGGACCTCGTTCAACGTTGCGTCGGTTGCCAGCTTTTTGCAAACCAAAGCCATATGCCACCTACCGCTCTCCAAACAATCCCCATTACTTGGCCCTTTGCGGTCTGGGGGCTTGACATGGTTGGACCCCTTAAAGGGGGAAGCCATAAGAAAAAAATACCTATTGGTCATGGTGGATAAATTCACCAAATGGATAGAAGCCAAACCAGTTAAAACGGCCGAGTCCGGACCAGTGATAGACTTCATATCCGGGGTTGTACACCGTTACGGCGTCCCTCACAGCATCATCACCAATAACGGCTCGAACTTTACAGCCGACGATGTAAAAACTTGGTGCAGCAACATGGGCATTAAGCTCGATTATGCCTCTGTCTATCACCCGCAAACTAACAGTCAAGTCGAGCAAGCAAATGGTCTTATCATGAGCGGCATTAAACCCAAATTAGTGCGATCCTTGAAGGAATCAGATACACACTGGGTGGAGGAGCTTGACTCCGTACTATGGGGGTTGCGGACCACGCCGAATCGCACTACCGGATACACACCATTCTTTATGGTGTACCGCAAAGGCGGTACTGCCCTGTGACATCATTCATGACTCACCTCGAGTGCGCATGTACGAAGAGAAAGAAGCCGAGCTTGATCGACAGGACAGTTTGGACGCCCTGGAGGAGGAGCGTGACGTGGCAAAAGCCCGCTCCACATTCTATCAGCAACAGGCTCGGCGGTATCAAAGCAGAGAAGTATGGGCCAAAACTTATAACGTTGGCGAACTTGTTCTACCCCTATCGGAGAATAAAAAGGACAAGCTCAAGCCCAAATGGGAAGGTCCCTTCGTTATTGACAAAGTACTGACCGATGGAGCGTACCGTCTGCGGGATGCATCGGACAATCGACTCGAGCCAAACCCGTGGAACACAGCCAGACTCCGAAGGTTCTACGCCTAGTGCCGGACTCTGTGTTCGTCTCCTTACCTCCGTCAATTTTTTATATATCCATTATCTGTCTTTTCTTTCTTTCTTCCCTTTTTCCTCATGGCCTTAAAAGGTTAAAATGTGTCTTGACTACACAATCTTGACACGCTTGGCGTGCTCATTATACCTGGGGGCTTCTTATACAGAAGCTTAATATAACTATGTTCCGGGCTCTATGCCCCCCGCACATGTGTTATTTTTCCACATGTACCTTTTCTTCGCCATTATATGCATTTATATGACTTAAGTTTTGGCTAAGCTGGGTTGCCTGGCTCTTGTTTTTATGCCCTACGTTCCCGTTAATTAGGCTAGGGCATAAGGGGAGAACTTCTGCGATTGTTACCGCCGGGTCAGCCGGATGTGTACCTCAGACTGGGTGAAGCCGAAAGCTAGCGTTCTTAAGGGAATATTCGGTCGGTGAACAAAAAATGACTTTTATTTATTGTAGTACATGCCTCCAGATGTTCATATCCCGCGTCTCTTCTCGCAGTTCGGACATGCACATTAATGCATGCGTACCCAAGGAAAGGAACCCTTAACGGAACTATTCTCCCTGGAAGATGTTTCTTACTATCCATGTAATATAACATAGCTAGTTGGGTACTTGTCTGTTCAAGCACTTATGACCCCTACGCCTGGTTTCCACGCGTACCCCGGTTTTTACATAACTGAGCAGGTATTCGAATACACTCTGGACTGTTGGGTCCGGAGGTTGAAGCGAAAAGGTCCGCCATGACAAATGATTTACAATCCGGCTAGGGACAATATATGTCACTTGAAGTACACGGTCACTTAGACTGACTAAATTCTTCTTCTATACCATCCAACAGGCTGTCTAGCCTACAATCCCGCTGGGAATACTTTGCGGCTAATTTCACCTGGTCATACACCAAACTGACGGGGATCTCTTTCCCATCAGACCCCACAGGTCCGACCTTGACCATGTGGTTCAGGTCAGCCTTGGTATATCGCGTCTTCACCATGGCCCAGGCTTCCCTTGCACCTTGTCGGCAGGCTGATATCTTCCATAATCGGAAGCGCCTCCGCGCTCCCTTGAGCATCTCTACAAGCTCCCCTATGCCTCCTGGCAGGGAGGCGGATGGCCACAAGGCTTGGGCAATGCCCTGCATCACCTCCCGAACTTGTTCGTGCAGTTGTGAGAGCTCTGGCAGAAGATCACCCGCAGACCCGGGCATCTCCTCTGCGGGACGACCCGACAGCATACCTATAGATATAACTCTGTTAGCCGGTTTCTTCGCCGAACACTATAAAAGTTCGTTGAAGCACTTACTAAAAATGCCGTGTCGAAGCCTCTTATTCTCCTTTACGGAGTCAGCAAGCTGGGCCCAAACATCTTTCAGTTCAACGCCCAGCCGGGTATTGGCATCTTGGAGATCGTTTTTCTCCCGCCTAACCTGCGTAAGCACGCGCTCGCCAGCCTTTAACTGTCGTTGAGCATGTTGCTCATCCCCTCGCACGACCTCCGGATTCACTCCGGGATCATCTGCAGAATCTATTGTTAGATTTGCATGCATGCCGAATACTAACTGGTACATGTCATTCTTTTAGATAGAAACAAGTGTTACCAGATGGGGCCTTCTCGGACTCCTTCATTGCGGCAACTGCGGCCCGTAGCTGGGCTTTGCACTCCTCCAGCTCTTGAGACAACTGGGTATTCTTCTCCGTAAGAACCTACGCAAACAATGATCCTTAAATCAGTTGTCCCAACTGTTTCATGTCTCAGGGGCTACTGATATACATAATTATTAGATTTTCTTACCAGTATATCCTTCACATACTGGTCCGTGGATCGGGCAAGACCTTTTTGAGCAGCCCGGATGTACGCGTCTCCTGAGTTGAAGGCACCGAACGCCTCTTGAGAGAAACAAGCGTCGCGGAGTATGGCCCTGCGAAGCCTGTGATTCATGGCACTCTCCACTTCGGAATTCGTAGAGGACAACCTATCCGCATCCTCTGTAGGAGGAACATCCGGTGTTGGCCCCACGTTAGCATCTGCCTCTAAGTCCGGCTCTGGAGCCTGGCTGGTGGAGGCTTGGCCAGCAGGCTCTTCGGATATGGTCCAGCGAGCGTTTTTCCTGCCAGGAACCATGGACGTTATTATATTTTGAAAGACGACAACCACGGAGCGGGGTTCTTTTTCATACCTCTGCGACGGCGTCTCAGTCCTAACCGCCTTCCTTTTAAGCCTACCTGGCTTCGGTGCCCCTTCTTGGTGAGTCACTGCGGGTTCGGCATGGTGTCCTGAGGGCCTTCCCTGTAAGACACCATATGTGTGCGGTAGGTGAACTGTGAAAAATAGGGATCCTTCTCGGAAGTTGGGACTCCGGTTTTACTTACATGCGATGCAGGGAGCAGTCCAGGATAATCGGCTATGATGGCCACCAAGGCACCATCACAGCTTAACTGATAGAACATCCTGTCGATGAGCTCCACAAATGTGTCTGGATCCTCTTCGAGTCCGGGGTCGAGGGCCCGGTCAGGGTCCTCTGGTTGTGGAGACGGGCTGTGGACCTCCCTCACAGCTTTTCGAAGTTCCTGCTATGAAATAGCAAGGTAAATACTTATGACGAAGAATGCGGGAAGGTCTGGAGTAGAAAGTAGCAGCTCACCCAGTTTGGGGGGTTGTACATGGAGAATCCATCCCGTGGCTTAATGCGGATGAACTCCTCTTCCTCTCCTTTATATAAATCGGACAGTATTTTCGCTAGAGCAGCGACGGAGTCCGGTCCCTTACGACCGCAGCGGGTGGCATCGTTTTCTCCATTAAAGTGCCACATGGGTTGTCCCCGATATTGAAGTGGCTGCACCCCCCGCATTATACATATTGACATAACCTCGATTATTGTCAATCCTGATTTGGCCAGCGTTTTTATCCGGCCCATCAGATAAATGACCTCTCTGTTATCTTCCTCCTGGGGGCTCCGAGGGCGCCAGCTGCGGCGTTTCTTTAAAGGGGCGTTATCGAACTCAGGAAGGCCCATCCGAATAGGGTCCGGAAGGGGGACGCCCTCCATATAAAACCACTCCGAAGGCCAGTCTTCGAAAGTCTCCTTCGGAGTACCGGACAGGTATCCGGTCCCGGCGATGCGCCATATCTCGGCTCCGCCCACTTGATATATTGACCCCTCCTGTGTACGGGGTACGAGGCAGAATAGCCTCTTCCATAGCTCTAAATGAGCTTCTGATACGTCCATTTTGCATCATGCTTTTATATCGATATTTATTGCATTATGGGCTGTTATTACACATTATGTCACAATACTTATGCCTATTCTCTCTTATTTTACAAGGTTTACATAAAGAGGGAGAATGCCGGCAGCTGGGATTCTGGGCTGGAAAAGGAGCAAATATTAGAGACCTATTCTGCACAGCTCCAAAAGTCCTGAAACTTCACGGAAGTCATTTTCAGAATATATAAAAAATACTGAGCGCAAGAAGTTCCAAAGGGGGGCCACACCCTGCCCACGAGGGTGGGGGGCGCGTCCCCTGCCTCGTGGCCCCCCTGGTGGCCCTCCGATGCCCATCTTCTGCTATATGGAGTCTTTCGATGAGGAAAAAAATCATAAGCCAGCTTTCGGGACGAGACTCCGCCGCCATGAGGCGGAACCTTGGCGGAATCAATCTAGGGCTTCGGCGGAGCTGTTCTGCGGGGGAAACTTCCCTCCGGGAGGGGGAAATCATCGCCATTGTCATCACCAACAATCCTCTCATTGGGAGGGGGTCAATCTCCATCAACATCTTCACCAGCACCATCTCCTCTCAAACCCTAGTTCATCTCTTGTATCTAGTTCTTGTCTCTAAGTCCGGGATTGGTACCTGTAGGTTGCTAGTAGTGTTGATTACTCCTTGTAGTTGATGCTAGTTGGTTTATTTGGTGGAAGATCATATGTTCTGATCCTATATGCATATTAATACTCCTCTGATTATGAACATGAATATGCTTTGTGAGTAGTTACGTTTGTTCCTGAGGACATGGGAGAAGTCTTGCTATTAGTACTCATGTGAATTTGGTATTCGTTCGATATTTTGATGAGATGTATGTTGTCTCTCCTCTAGTGGTGTTATGTGAACGTCGACTACATGACACTTCACCATTATTTGGGCCTAGAGGAAGGCATTGGGAAGTAATAAGTAGATGATGGGTTGCTAGAGTGCAGAAGCTTAAACCCTAGTTTATGCATTGCTTCGTAAGGGGCTGATTTGGATCCATATGTTTCATTCTATGGTTAGGTTTACCTTAATACTTTTGTTGTAGTTGCGGATGCTTGCAGTAGAGGTTAATCATAAGTGGGATGCTTGTCCAAGTAAGGGCAGTACACAAGCACCGGTCCACCCACATACCAAATTATCAAAGTATCGAACGCGAATCATATGAACGTGATGAAAACTAGCTTGACGATAATTCCCATGTGTCCTCGGGAGCGCTTTTCTCTATATAAGAATTTGTCCAGGCTTGTCCTTTGCTACAAAAAGGATTGGGACACCTTGCTGCACTTTATTTACTTTTGTTACTTGTTGCTCGTTACAAATTATCTTATCACAAAACTATCTGTCACCTATAATTTCAGTCCTTGCAGAGAATACCTTGCTGAAAACCGCTTATCATTTCCTTCTGCTCCTCGTTGGGCTCGACACTCTTACTTATCGAAAGGACTACGATAGACCCCCTATACTTGTGGGCCATCAAGACTCTTTTCTGGCGCCATTGCCAGGGAGTGAGGCGCCTTTGGTAGGTGGAATTTGGTAAGGAAAAATTTATACAGTGTGCTGAAATTTACTGTCACTTGTTACTATGGAAAGTAATCCTCTGAGGGGCTTGTTCGGGGTATCTTCACCCCGACCAGTAGAGCAAAGAGTTGCTCCTCAACCTATTGAACCTATTGAAAATGAAAATGTCTACTTTGAGAATCCTTCGGGTATGATAGAAAAACTGCTAGCTAATCCTTTTGCAGGAGACGGAACAATGCATCCTGATGAGCACCTAATATATGTGGATGAAGTTTGTGGATTATTTAAGCTTGCAGGTGTGCCCGATGATGTTATTAAGAAGAAGGTCTTCCCTTTATCTTTTAAGGGAGATGCATTGACATGGTATAGGCTATGTGATGATATGGGATCATGGAACTACAAATGATTGAAATTGGAATTTCATCAGAAGTTTTATCCTATGCATCTTGTTCATCGTGATCGCAATTATATATATAATTTTTGGCCCTGCGAAGGAGAAAGCATCGCTCAAGCTTGGGGGAGGCTTAAATCAATGTTATATTCATGCCCCAATCATGAGCTTCCAAGAGAAATAATTATTCAAAATTTATATGCTCGGCTTTCTGATAACAATCGTACCATGCTCGATACTTCTTGTGCTGGCTCTTTTATGATGAAGGCTATTGAATTCAAATGGGATTTATTGGAAAGAATTAAATGCAACTCTGAAGATTGGGACCTCGACGAAGGTAAGAAGTCAGGTATGACACCTAAGTTTGATTGTGTTAAATCTTTTATGGATACCAATGTTTTCCGTAAATTTAGCACTAAATATGGACTTGACTCTGAAATAGTAGCTTCTTTCTGTGAATCTTTTGCTACTCATGTTGATCTCCCTAGGTAGAAGTGGTTTAAATATCATCCTCCCATAGAAGTAAAAGTAGTTGCACCTATTAAATTTGAAGAGAAGACTGCCACTTATAATGATCCTATTGTTCCTACTGCTTATGTTGAGAAACCACCTTTTCCTGTTAGGATAAAAGATCATGCTAAAGCTTCAAGTATGGTTCGTAAAAGCAATATTAGAACCTATACACCTCCTGAGCAAATTAAAGTTGAACCTAATATTGCTATTGTTAAAGATCTCTTGTCTGATAATATTGATGGGCATGTTATTCATTTCTGTGATGAGACTGCTAGAATTGCTAAACCTTGTGCTAAAGATAAACATAGACCCGTGGTAGGCATGCCTGTTATTTCTGTTAAAATAGGAGATCATTGTTATCATGTCTTATGCGATATGGGTGCCAGTGCTAGTGCTATACCTCGTGACTTATACAAAGAAGTTATGCATGATATTGCACCTGCTGAGATAGAAAATATTGATGTTACCATTAAGCTTGCCAATAGAGATACCGTATCACCCATTGGAATTGTTAGATATGTTGAAGTCTTGTGTGGGAAAACTAAATATCCTGCTGATTTTCTCGTTCTTGGTTCCCCACAAGATAGCTTTTGTCCCATTATATTTTGTAGACCCTTCTTGAACACAGTTAATGCTAAGATAGATTGCGAAAAGGATGTTGTTACTATTGGTTTAGGTGATATGTCTCATGAATTTAATTTCTCTAAATTTCATAGACAACACCGTGAAGAGGAATTGCCTAGTAAAGATGAAATTATTGGTCTTGCTTCTATTGCCGTGCCTCCTAGTGATCCTTTAGAACAATATTTGCTAGACCATGAAAATGATATGTTTATGAATGAAAGAAGGGAAATAGATGAAGTATTCTTTAAATAGGAACCCATCCTGAAACACAATTTGCCTGTCGAAATCCTAGGGGATCCTCCTCCACCCAAGGGTGATCCCGTGTTTGAGCTCAAGCCGTTACCTGATACTCTTAAATATGCTTATCTTGATGAGAAAAAGATATATCCTATTATTATTAGTGCTAACCTTTCAGAGCATGAAGAAGAGAGATTATTGAAAACTCCAAAGAAGCACCATGCTGCTATTGGATATACTCTCGATGATCTTAAGGGCATTAGTCCCACACTATGTGAACATAATAAATTTGGAGAAAGATGCCAAACCAGTTCGTGATCCCCAATGACGGCTGAATCCTAAGATGAAAGAAGTGGTAAGAAAGGAAATACTAAAGCTCCTTGAGGTAGGTATAATTTATCCCGTTGCTGATAGTCAGTGGGTAAGTCCTGTCCATTGTGTCCCTAAAAAGGGAGGTATTACTGTCGTTCCTAATGATAAAGATGAATTGATTCCGCAAAGAATTATTACAGGTTATAGGATGGTAATTGATTTCCGCAAATTAAATAAGGCTACTAAAAAATATCATTACCCCTTACCTTTTATTGCTCAAATGCTAGAAAGATTATCCAAACATACACATTTTTGCTTTCTATATGGTTATTTTGGTTTCTCTCAAATACCTGTGTGAGCTGATGATCAATCTAAGACCACTTTTACTTGCCCGTTCGGTACTTTTGCTTATAGACGTATGCCTTTTGGTTTATGTAATGCACCTGCTACCTTCCAAAGATGCATGATGGCTATATTCTCTGACTTTTGTGAAAAGAGTTGTGAGGTTTTCATGGACGATTTCTCCGTCTATAGAACCTCTTTTGATGATTGCTTAAGCAACCTTGATCGAGTTTTGCAGAGATGTGAAGAAACTAACCTTGTGTTGAATTGGGAGAAGTGCCACTTTATGGTTAATGAAGGTATTGTCTTGGGGCATAAAGTTTCTGAAAGAGGTATTGAAGTTGATAAAGCTAAGGTTGATGCTATTGAAAAGATGCCATGTCCCAAGGACATCAAAGGTATAAGAAGTTTCCTTGGTCACGCCGGTTTTTATAGGAGGTTCATTAAGGACTTCTCAAAAATTTCTTGGCCTCTGACTAATTTATTACAAAAATATATACCATTTGTTTTTGATGATGATTGCGTAGAAGCATTTGAAATACTTAAGAAAGCATTAATCTCTGCACCTATTGTTCAGCCACCTGATTGGAATTTACCCTTTGAAATTATGTGTGATGCTAGTGATTATGCTGTAGGTGCTGTTCTAGGGTAAAGAGTTGATAAGAAATTAAATGTTATTCAATATGCTAGTAAAACTCTAGACAATGCCCAGAGAAATTATGCTACTACTGAAAAAGAATTTTTGGCAGTTGTATTCGCTTGTGATAAGTTCATACCTTATATTGTTGATTCTAAAGTAACTATTCACACGGATCATGATGCTATTAAATATCTTATGGAAAAGAAAGATGCTAAACCTAGACTTATTAGATGGGTTCTCTTGCTACAAGAATTTGATTTGCATATTATTGATAGAAAAGGAGCTGAGAACCCCGTTGCAGACAACTTGTCTAGGCTAGAAAATGTTCTTGATGACCCACTACCTATTGATGATAGCTTTCCTGATGAACAATTAAATGTCATAAATGCTTCTCGTACTGCTCCATGGTATGCCGATTATGCTAATTATATTGTTGCTAAATTTATAACACCTAGTTTCACATACCAGCAAAAGAAAAAGTTTTTCTATGATTTGAGACATTACTTTTGGGATGACCCACATCTTTATAAAGAAGGAGTAGATGGTGTTATTAGACGTTGTGTACCTGAGCATGAACAGGAACAAATCGTACGCAAGTGTCACTCCGAAGCTTATGGAGGACACCATGCTGGAGATAGAACTGCACATAAGGTACTACAATACGGTTTTTATTGGCCTACTCTCTTCAAGGATGCCCGTAAGTTTGTTGTATCTTGTGATGAATGTCAAAGAATTGGTAATATTAGTAGACGTCAAGAAATGCCTATGAATTATTCACTTGTTACTGAACCATTTGATGTTTGGGGCTTTGACTATATGGGACCTTTTCCTGCCTCCAATGGATACACACATATTTTAGTTGCTGTTGATTACGTTACTAAGTGGGTAGAAGCTATTCCAACTAGTAGTGCTGATCATAACACCTCTATTAAGATCCTTAAAGAAGTTATTTTTCCAAGGTTTGGAGTCCCTAGATATTTAATGACTGATGGTGGTTCAAATTTTATTCATGGTGCTTTTTGTAAAATGCTTGCTAAATATGATGTTAATCATAGAATTGCATCTCCTTATCACCCACACTCTAGTGGTCAAGTAGAATTGAGCAATAGAGAACTCAAATTAATTTTGCAAAAGACTGTTAACAGATCTAGAAAGAATTGGTCCAAGAAACTTGATGATGCATTATGGGCCTATAGAACTGCATATAAAAATCCTATGGGTATGTCTCCATATAAAATGGTTTATGGAAAAGCATGCCACTTACCTCTCGAACTAGAACATAAGGCTTATTGGGCTATTAAAGAGCTCAATTATGATTTCAAACTTGCCGGTGAGAAGAGGTTATTTAACATTAGCTCACTTGATGAATGGAGAACCCAAGTTTATGAGAATGCCAAATTATTTAAAGAAAAAGTTAAAAGATGGCATGACAAAATAATACAAAAGCGTGAGTTCAATGTAGGTGATTATGTATTGCTATACAACTCTCGTTTAAGATTTTTTGCAGGAAAACTTCTCTCTAAATGGGAAGGTCCTTACATTATCGAGGAGGTCTATTGTTTCGGTGCCATAAAAATCAACAACTTCGAAGGCACAAATCCGAAGGTGGTGAACGGTCAAAGAATTAAACATTATATCTCAGGTAATCCTATAAATGTTGAAACCAATGTTATTGAAATTGTAACCCCGGAGGAATACATAAGGGACACTTTTCGGAACATTTCAAACTCCGAAAAGGAATAGGTATGTGGTACGGTAAGTAAACCGACTCGAAAACAGTTCTAATGGCAATTTTCTTTCGTTTTGGAATATTTAGAAAAATAGAAAAATAAGAAGCAGTCCGAGAAGGACACGAGGGCTCCACGAGGGTGGAGGGCGCTCCCCCTACCTCGTGGGCACCTCGTGCGCTCTCCGGACTCCGTTTTCTTGCATGTTACGTATTTTGGTCGGTAAAAATTCATTATATAACCTTCCGAAGGTTTTGACCACCGTATCATGCAAATATCCTCTGTCTTTGTTTCGAGCTGTTTTTCTGACAGATCTAGGTCGTCATGTCGTCTTCAAGTGCTCCCAAGGACCAGTTCTTCGAGAAGTTCATCAACCCCTACCTCGCGGAAGTGCTGCAACACCCTCAAACCATTGAGATGCGTGAGGGGTTGTTGCATATCCGCGATGTTGAGGGACCAAGGAAGACCGGAAGCACGGAGGCAAGGCTCGAGGCATTGGAGCAACAAGTTTTCAAGTGTCAGGAGCTGGTGGAGCGTGGACTCGATTCCAATCACATTATGATCACGGAGTTCACCAACAACCACAAGCTGGACATCAAGGACATTGGGGAGGCCATCTTCAAGCTTCATGAGAAAATCAAGCACCTCCAAGCCCAGATCTATGACATGCAAAATCAAAACTGTGAGTATGAATATAGATTCAAGAGGATGAGTTTGGCTGCAGATTTGAGGTTTCAGGAGACTCGATCATCCTTCTATGATGGTGAGCCTATGCCTTGGAAGAGGGACGACAAGCCTACGCCATCAACAAAACCATCAACTCCTTCACCGGCAAAAGAGATATAATCACATGGGTATGAGCACTCCCCTTGGCAGCTGCCAAGCTTGGGGGAGTGCCCCGGTATCGTATCACCATCACTTCTATCTTTACCATTTTTCTTAGTTCAATCCTTTTGGTAATATCTTGATCTAGTATAATAAAGTTTTAGTATGATCTAGTTGTGAGTTTTGCTTTATGATCCTTCTATGTAATCGAGTCCGTGAGCTATATATAATAAAGATTAGTGTTGAGTCAAGGGCTTGATTATTTTGGCATGATTTTGAGTTAATAAAAGAAAAGAGAAAGAATAAAAAGGAAATAAAAGAGATCTTATGGAGAGTAATGAGCTCACATATAAAAAGTATGATGAATAAAAGTTGTTGAGAGTTGACAAACATAGTTTTGGTCATCGTTGCAATTAATAGGAAGTAATAAAGAAAGAGAGGTCTTCACATATAAATATACTATCTTGGACATCTTTTATGATTGTGAGCACTCATTAAAATATGACATGCTAAAGAGTTGACGTTGGACAAGGAAGACAACGTAATGGGTTATGTTTTCTTACATCTCAGATAAATTATATTGTCATGGATCATCCAACATGATTGAGCTTGCCTTTCCCCTCATGCTAGCCAAATTCTTTGCACCAAGTAGAGATACTAATTGTGCTTGCAAATATCCCTAAACCCAGTTTTTCCATGAGAGTCCACATATCTACCTATGGATTGAGTAAGATCCTTCAAGGAAGTTGTCATCGGTGCAAGCAATAAAAATTGCTCTCTAAATATGTATGACTTATTAATGTGGGAGAAAATAAGCTTTATACGATCGTGTGATATGGAAGAAATAAAAGCGACAGACTGCATAATAAAGGTCCATATCACAAGTGGCAATATAAAGTGACGTTCTTTCGCATTAATATTTTGTGCATCCAACCATAAAAGCGCATGACAATCTCTGCTCCCCTCTGCGAAGGGCCTATCTTTTACTTTTATCTCCTACCTTACATAAGAGTCATGGTGATCTTCACCTTTCCTTTTTACATTTTATCTTTTGGCAAGCACAATATGTTGGAAAGATCCTGGTATATATGGCTAATTGGATGTAAGTTTTCATGAACTATTATTGTTGACATCACCCTTGAGGTAAAACGTTGGGAGGCAAAACTATAAGCCCCTATCTTTCTCTGTGTCCGATTAAAACTCCATACCCATAAGTATTGCGTGAGTGTTAGCAATTGTGAAAGACTATATGATAGTTGAGTATGTGGACTTGCTGAAAAGCTCTTATATTGACTCTTTCCTATGTTATGATAAATTGCAATTGCTCCAATGACTGAGATTATAGTTTGTTAGTTTTCAATGAAGTTTATGATTCATACTTGAAATTGTGATTGAATTGTTACTCTAGCATAAGAGATCATATGACAAGAATTATATAAGTTGCTATTTTAAGAATGATCATGATGCCCTCATGTCTGTATTTTATTTTTATCGACACCTCTATCTCTAAACATGTGGACATATTTTTCGATTTTGGCTTTCGCTTGAGGACAAGCGAGGTCTAAGCTTGGGGGAGTTGATACGTCCATTTTGCATCATGCTTTTATATTGATATTTATTGCATTATGGGATGTTATTACACATTATGTCACCATACTTCTGCCTATTCTCTCTTATTTTACAAGGTTTACATAAAGAGGGAGAATGCCGGCAGCTGGGATTCTGGGCTGGAAAAGGAGCAAATATTAGAGACCTATTCTGCACAGCTCAAAAAGTCCTGAAACCTCACGGAAGTCATTTTCAGAATATATAAAAAACACTGAGTGCAAGAAGTTCCAGAGGGGGGCCACACCCTGGCCACGAGGGTGGGGGCGCGTGCTACCCCCCTGGGCACGCCCCCTGCCTCGTGGGCCCCCTGCTGGCCCTCCGATGCCCATCTTCTGCTATATGGAGTCTTTCGATGAGGAAAAAAAAATCATAAGCCAACTTTCGGGACGAGACTCCGCCGCCACGAGGCACAACCTTGGCGGAATCAATCTAGGGCTCCGGCAGAGCTGTTCTGCCAGGGAAACTTCCCTCCAGGAGGGGAAATCATCACCATCGTCATCACCAATGATCCTCTCATCGGGAGGGTGTCAATCTCCATCAACATCTTCACTAGCACCATCTCCTCTCAAACCCTAGTTCATCTCTTGTGTCCAATTCTTGCCTCTAAGTCCGGGATTGGTACCTGTAGGTTGCTAGTAGTGTTGATTACTCCTTGTAGTTGATGCTAGTTGGTTTATTTGGTGGAAGATCATATGTTCCGATCCTATATGCATATTAATACTCCTCTGATTATGAACATGAATATGCTTTGTGAGTAGTTACGTTTGTTCCTGAGGACATGGGAGAAGTCTTGCTATTAGTAGTCATGTGAATTTGGTATTCGTTCGATATTTTGATGAGATGTATGTTGTCTCTCCTCTAGTGGTGTTATGTGAACGTCGACTACATAACACTTCACCATTATTTGGGCCTAGAGGAAGGCATTGGGAAGTAATAAGTAGATGATGGGTTGCTAGAGTGATAGAAGCTTAAACCCTAGTTTATGCGTTGCTTTGTAAGGGGCTGATTTGGATCCATATGTTTCATGCTATGGTTAGGTTTACCTTAATACTTTTGTTGTAGTTGCGGATGCTTACAATATAGGTTAATCATAAGTGGGATGCTTGTCCAAGTAAGGGCAGTACCCAAGCACCGGTCCACCCACATACCAAATTATCAAAGTACCGAACGCGAATCATATGAACGTGATGAAAACTAGCTTGATGATAATTCCCATGTGTCCTCGGGAGCGCTTTTCTCTATATAAGAGTTTTTCCAGGCTTGTCCTTTGCTACAAAAAGGATTGGGCCACCTTGTTGCACTTTATTTACTTTTGTTACTTATTGCTCGTTACAAATTATCTTATCACAAAACTATCTGTCACCTATAATTTCAGTGCTTGTAGAGAATACCTTGCTGAAAACCGCTTATCATTTTCTTCTGCTCCTCATTGGGTTCGACACTCTTACTTATTGAAAGGACTACGATAGATCCCCTATATTTGTGGGTCATCAGCTTCACAGCCCAAAAACAGCCCGCAAAGGGCAACGTAGCCAACGATGTGTAATATGGAGATGGGAGTAAAGTTATGCAGCTGGAGGCCATAGAACTCCAGGAGCCCGCGGAGGAACAGATGGATTGGAAATCCAAGCCCCTCAATAACTAAGGGACAAGGCATACTCGCTCCCCCATGGATGGGTTGGGAAAGCTCTTCGCTTGCTCCCCGCCGTTGTAAGTGGCAAGTTCGGCTCGAATGGGGACCATATACGCTGGAGGGAGAAACCCCTGGGTCTGTAACTCTACTAATTGGCTGTGGGGGACAGAACACTTCTTCCAATCGCTTGGCTTAGGGCTACGGGAGTGAGAGGAGGAGCTGCGATGGCCGGCCATGATGGGATGGACTTTTTCTGGGCACGCTCCGATGAATACTCGCTGTGGGAGGATGGTGTGATCTGGATTTGAGGATCCCCGTCTCTTTAAATAGACGATTTACTCACATGGTTAGGGTGGCAAGTGTAAAAATGCCCCGACTTCTCGCATTCGCTCAACACGTGGAGGATAGCCATTATTAGGCGCAGAAGCCAAGGAGTGCAACATTTCATGGGAAGCCGAACACTACTCAATAGGTATTCGGAATTTGGAGAAGAACCCGCCTTGCAATGCCGAAGACAATCTGCGTGCCGGACTCATCGTCATTGAAGCCTGGTTCAGGGGCTACTAAGGGGATCCTGGATTAGGGGGTTCTCGGACAACCGGACTACATCCTTCGGCTGGACTGTTGGGTTATGAAGATACAAGATTGAAGACTTCGTCCCGTGTCCGGGTGGGACTCTCCTTTGCGTGGAAGGCAAGCTTGGTAATTCGGATATGTAGATCTCCTCCCTTGTAACCGATTCTGTGTAACCCTAGCCCCCTCTGGTGTCTGTATAAACCAGAGGGTTTTGTCCGTAGGACAAAAACAATCATAATCATAGGCTAGATTCTAGGGTTTAGCCTCTATGACCTCGTGGTAGATCAACTCTTGTAATACTCATATCATCAAGATCAATCAAGTAGGAAGTAGGGTATTACCTCCATCGAGAGGGACCGAACCTGGGTAAACATTGTGTCCCCTACCTCCTGTTACCATCTGCCTTAGACGCACAGTTCGGGACCCCCTACCCGAGATCCGCCAGTTTTGACACCGACAGCGAGCCAGCCAACTACCCTCTTCCGCGCAAAAGTGGGTCATAAGTGCCGTGAGGGCTGCCATGGATCTCGGCTTTTCCTGGCCGAGGTGGTGGGCAAGCCATTCGTCCCGGATGCTATGCTTAAAGGACGCTAGGGCTTCAGCGTTCGGACAGTCAACAATCTGGTTCTTTTTGGTTAGGAACCTAGTCCAGAATTTTCTGGCTGATTCTCCAGATTGTTGAACTATGTGGCTTAAGTCATCGGCATCGGGTGGCCGGACATATGTACCCTGGAAGTTGTCGAGGAAGGCCTCTTCCAAGTCCTCCCAGCTGCCGATGGAGTTCTCAGGCGGACTATTTAGCCAGTGTCGAGCTGGTCCTTTGAGCTTTAATGGGAGGTATTTGATGGCATGGAGGTCATCTCCTCGGGACATGTGTATGTGAAGAATAAAATCTTCAATCCACACTCCGGGGTCGGTTGTTCCATCGTATGATTCAATATTGACAGGCTTGAACCCCTTGGGGAATTCATGATCCAGCACCTCGTCTGTGAAGCAGAGAGGGTGTGCGGCGCCTCTATAGCGGGCCGTGTCATGGCATATCTCCGACGATGTCCGTCTGTGGTTATCGGCCCGGGTGTGATTAAGTTTGTCACGTCCGAATAGGTAGCTGTCATGCCGAGTATGGAGACGTCCTCGGGATCCGTATATAGATCTAGTGTGTCTTGCTCTATTGTCCAATTCCTGCCGAAGATCGTATGTATGGTCCCGAGTTGGTCTGTCCCTGTTTTTGCGAGGCGGTGGGGCGGGCTGCTGTTCGGTCTGAGTTGTCGTTTTATCCCGACCGCGGGGTGGCCAGTTCGCCGCTCTATCCCGACCATGAGGTGGATGGTCCGCATTGCGCGAGGGAGGTATGGGATCTGTTGCCTCCTCATCGTACTGAGGTAGTAGTCTGCGTTTGGGGTACCTCTTGGCTGGGCCCTGGAGGCTGTATTCCTCATCTGACAGGACATCAGTCCATCTGTCGCCGAGCAGGTCTTGTTCAGCTTGAAGCTGCTGTTGTTTCTTTTTCAGGCTCCTTGCAGTGGCTATGAGCTGAAGCTTAAAGCGCTCCTGCTCGAGAGGATCCTCAGGCACGATGAAGTCTTTGTTGCCAAGGCTTGTCTCCTCCTCGGAGGGTGGACGGTAACTATCATCCTCCGAGTCATCTTCTATGGCCTGTTCATTAGGGTTGTTTTGCCTGCTCTTCGTGTCCCTGTTTAGATGTAGCCCCGACAGGGTCTTCATTGTTTTCGGTGTCACCCAGAGTACTATTTTCTCCGGTGCCAGTGTTGCCGTCCTTTGAGCAGCAGGGCTTGGGGCGGCGTTTGGGCCGCCGACGCTTGGACTGTGTCTCAGAGGTTTTATTCGCATCTGGTTCTTCTTTGTCATCGCCAGATCCTTTAGGTGTATCAACCATGTACACATCGTATGAAGAAGTAGCTGTCCAACGTCCAGTGAATGGTAGGTCTTGGCCTTGCTCCTTGTCGGCATCGTCATCCATACCGTCGATGTCTTCGGAGCCATAGTCAAGCACGTCGGTTAAGTCATCGATGGTGGCTATGAAGTAGGTGGCGGGTGAGAAGCAAAATTCCTCATCATCCGTCCCTAGCTCGAACCGGACATAGTTTAGCTGTGAGTCCTTCTCCAAGGACAAATTCTTCAAAGATTTTAGCACGTCACCCAAAGGCGAGTGTTGGAAAACGTCAGCGGCGCTGAGCTCGAAGATCGATAACCGATCTAGCTCGGTGTCCGCAGGCGTACACGGTCCGAAACTTATAGCCGGAGACGAGTCCGAAGTTCCGTTAAAGTGAATATTGCAGGGCGTTGAGTCCATGTGCAGCTCCAACACCGCGGACTCTGAGGCCTCGGATGGCTCGATCTGCTTCGGCTCTAAGGTCGTTGCAGCCCCAGGAACCATCTCCTGGGTGTGATCCGATGACAGATTTAAGTCACGTTCATCTGGATGAGGGGGAGCGATCGCCGCGAGCTCAAATCCCTCGAAGATCAAGTCTCCACGGATATCCGCGACATAGTTCAAGCTTCCGAATCCGACCTGATGGCCAGGGGCGTAGCTGTCGATCTGCTCTAGATGGCCAAGCGAGTTGGCCCGCAGTACGAAGCCGCCGAATACGAAGACCTGTCCGGGGAGGAAGGTTCCTCCTTGGACAGCGTCATTATTGACGATTGAAGGGGCCATCGAACCTTTTGTCGATGGCACAGTGGAACTCTCAATGAAAGCACCGATGTCGGTGTCAAAACCGGCGGATCTCCGGTAAGGGGTCCCGAACTGTGTGTCTAGGATCGATGGTAACAGGAGACGGGGGACAAGATGCTTACCCAGGTTCGGGCCCTCTCTATGGAGGTAATACCCTACTTCCTGCTTGATTGATCTTGATGAATATGAGTATTACAAGAGTTGATCTACCACGAGAACGTAAGGGCTAAACCCTAGAAGTCTAGCCTATGTGGATATGGTAACGAGTATATGTGGTGTCCTTTCCGGACTATCCCCCTTGGTTTATATAGACACCGAGGGGATCTTAGGGTTTACATGGAGTCGGTTACATAAGAAGGAATCTTCGGTTGCCAAGCTTGCCTTCCACACCAAGTAGAGTCCAATCCGGACACGAGTATAGTCTTCGATCTTCACAGCCCATCAGCCCGGCCCATGGATAACAGGCCGGACGCCCGAGGACCCCTTAGTCCAGGACTCCCTCAGCCGCGTTGGGAAAAAACTTGAAGACAACCACTAGGGGTGAGAGAGGCTTCCCTAAGGTATGCATTACATGCAAAACTCTAAATAGGTGCGGGACGACGAGATCGAACACGAACTAGGCTATCTTCTCAACTTGTGCACACATGCTTTTTTTTCTTTCTTCAGTTCATGTTTTTTCCAGATCATTAGTTTACACACGTTTTTATTTGTTTCTTCTTTTTCCTTTTTCAATTTTTTCTTTTCATAAATAAGCGGATTTGTTTCAAATTTGTGTTTTTTCAAAATTGATGAACTTGCTTTCAAATTCGCTAACTTTTTCGTGAAATTGATGAACTTTTTTTTTCCAAAATCCATGATTTTTAATCAAATTTTTTGAACTTTTTGCAAATTGCACAAACTTTTTTTCAAATTCAAGTGCACTTTTCTTAAAATTGATGAACTTTTTTAGTTTTTATGTTTTTTTTCAAAATTGATAAAGAAAATCCATTCAATGAACTTTCTTTAATTGGTGAATTGTTTTACAAAATTTGATGAATTTTTGAAAAATCAACAAACCTATTTCAATTCTCTGTGAACTTTTTTATTGAAAAGTGACGATTTTTTTTGGAAATCATTGATTTTTTTTCAAAATTGATAGACTTTTTCTAATTATGTGAACTTTTTTCAAAACTGATAAACTTTTTGAATTCCCTTTTTCTGAAAAATGTTTTTTTGAAAATGTCAATGTGAGTGGCGTACCGGTCAACCGTGACTAGTCAACCCACGAACCCAGCAGCCAACAAACTGATTTTTTTGGTGAACCAGCGAACGGAACGATCCCCGAGCAAAGCCAATCGCTCCTGTTGGGCCAGCCCAGGAGGGGTAGCGCACGGGCGCTGTTTCTCCTAACATGCGCCAGAAGCACCTAAGAGCTCCCTTTGTAACTCCTATTGTTTTGCCTGTTTATGCTAAATGAAATGTTCAGATGGGCCGTTTTGGCCCACGAGTGACTTTTCAGAAATAAAAAAATTTGACTGTAAATAATTAGTTTCCTTTGTGTGGAACTAACTGTCGCTCAAACGGATATATCTAGCACCGAAATACGTTTAGATACATCTTTTTGTGTGATACTTAGTATGGAACGAAGGGAGTACAATATTGCTTGTAGTTACATCGGTAAAATGCATCTTATTATAGATTGGATGCTATAATTTGTAGACCAGTTTTTTCGGACGGAGGGAGTACAAGATGTTTTGTTGGTCAAACTTAAGGTCAAAATTAAACCTTGAAGACTTCCTATTGTTTCTTATCATAACCCTTGGTGGCTAGGGTAAACTCTCCCCTCCAGAATTCAATGGCAAGCCCGTGGATGTGCCTCCGGCCTGTCGTTTCGGTGGGTGGTGGTTGGGAGCACTAATGCAGGATGGTCTAAACACGACAGTACAATCAAAGACTCTTCGACGAAACTGTGTGTGATGCATTAATCGCAAACATTGATGTAATAAATCCGTAAAAAAAGATACAAAACGTTTGCGATGGCTGAGACATCAAACACGATTCAGATTATAGTTGCGTGTGCGATGTGTGGCATCCAGTTCACTTGAATAAAATGTTTGTGATGAGCTTAACAACAAAAACGCGCAGCCAGATGAAGGGTGTGCGATATATGACATACAGCTTACTTGGATGAACTGTTTGTGATTAGGCAACACAACAGAAATGATGAGCCAGATTAAGGTGTGTGCGATAGAGGGCATACAGTTCTCTCGGATGAACTGTTTTCATTGAGCCAAGAGAACAGAAACATTTCAACTGAATAAGAAGTTTGTGATACGCGGCAAACAGGTTCGTAATCAGAAATGTGTGCAAAGATCGATAATAAGACAGATGATTGCTGCTAATAAGTCGTGTGTGTTGTGGGCAAACGCTTCCTGGTATACAATTGTCAGCGATTGATGAATTCATCACCGACGGTTTCTCTAGTATTGTCTATGTGCGACGTGACTGCATATAGAACAATAACATATATACTTATAAAGACATGATTGCATAACCAAATTAAACATCCAATTACATAGGTGGCTAGTACACACATGAGATTTGCACACACCAAAGTAACTATAAATGCATAATTAACTAGGATAAATGATCATCTGATCATCATCTACTTCTTCTTGTGACTCTTGCTAGTGACTCGATCTGGCCTCGTCGATTATGGGAAGGAGGCACTCCCTCATGTCAACGATCCGCATGTGCATCTCGTAGCATGTGTACATGTTCTTGGCCGCGAACTTGAGGTGAGCTTCATCCAGTTGCCGCATCCAGGCCCCGTGCAGGGGATGTATTCTCTTGGCATCCTGCTTCATCTTTTCGTAGCAGGGGTCAATGATGGCCGAGGCGGGTTCAACCAGGGAGTCCTTCTTCATGCTGCCCCAGACTTGTAGTGGCCACAGATTTCAATAATGTTCTTACAGGCCAAGCCCGTACCCTTGAGCGTTGGCTAATTGTGTAGTAAGACCGATAATAACAAAGACATATCCTGCTAATAAGTTGTGTGTGTTCTTGGCAAACTTTGCTTGCTGCTAAATTATTGTCTGCCATTCCTGAAATTATCATCGACTTGTTCCTTAGTTTAATCATTTGCCATGATTTGCTCAGTCTGCACAACATCTACGCTCTCTATGTACAAAACAATATTCTTTATTGTGAATAGTGTGCTCTGTTGGGCACATAAGTATATGGATCATAGCCTTGGGCGAGCAATGTGTCCGCACGCGTTGTACTAGCTCATTGTTCCTTCTATGCTAAATTTACATTAATTGATGGTGTTTTATGAACACGGCACAGTTTCCTGCCATTTCCTCATCGGCTTTTCGTCACCACCCAGCCATATTGTGCATAAACCTAGGCGGCACGCGACACACTGAGGCAACAAGCGAATCCTATAACCCATCCACCTTTTCCAAGCATGCTAACCCACCGAAGCGCCGCCACTGCCATCAACCTCCTTGACGAGGAAAACAAGAAGGCGCCATGACCCGTCGAGGCCGGGGGTGTCCCCGGCAATGTGATGGACGACACCGTGTTGCGCGTCATCGCCAGGGTTGAGTAGACCCTTGGCGCATGGTGCTTCAGTGCCGCGGATCAAGATCGTCATGTCAGTGCTGAGAGGCTACAGCTCGCCGCACAACATGATCAACGAGCCGCAGAGCAAGCTAGTCGCGTCCGCACCGATAGGCTATGGCTCGCTGCACAACGAGACCATTGGAGCGCCACAGAGTGAGAGGCACGATGCGCCGCACAGCAAGAGCAGATCCATCTGTGCTTTCCTACTATCGACAGGGCTTTGCAGCTGGGTACATGGCCCGTCAGTACCCACATTCCTTGTCAGGAGTGGGGAGAGGTCGTCTACGTAGTACTTGCACCAGAGGCAGGTCGCACCGTATTTGCACCGGATGCCTGCCACGCCGTTCGTCTTGTCCGCCTGATGCCAACACGCTAGTCGATAGGCTCGACCGCCTCCTTGGCCCAGGTTTCCACCTAGGTGCAGTAGAGGAACATGGCCGTCGCATCCTTGAGCAAGTGATCTCTTATAAAATAGTCAATTTGAGCTTGAGATCGCGCTCCAAATGTATCGCGAGTGTGTCGACCGCTTGGATGAATGCCTACACGAGTTCAGGCAGAGCCAAGAGCTACCATAGGCAAGGGTTGCTGGTCATGGACGCGTTTTATTTTGTTGAGTCGTTTCGACGATGATCACTATGTATTCACAACAATCATAATATTGCTTTGTTTATTGCTTTGTTTCAATGTGTGTACTCTGTTTTCCGTTCTTATATATTGTTCTGTTTCAATGTGTGTATATATATGCTTTCCATTCTGTATATGTGGATGATAACATCTAAATACAAATTAGTGTACGGAAACAGATAGAAAAATGGAATTCATAATACATGTTAATTGTTCATTCGTTCATCACAGAATGTATATAATATCATCACATATATGTGATGATACATAACTACTATGTACAATGCATAAAAACGTAACGAATAATACTAAAACTAATAATCCCTCCTTATGGGGAAGTATTCCAGTAGCCCCTCGTCAGCAGATCCCTGGTGCGCGATGTCTTCCCAGCGCGAAGGCAGTACTATGCCTCCTCCATCTCGTAGAACTTGACGTACCGATCTGCCTCGTGCTGGCGAACGCACGTGAATGATCTTGCCATTTTGTTGGGCGCCCACCGAAGCTCCTCGTCGGTGGCACACTGGAGCTTATCGTCCCACCTCTATGCAGCAATGAGGCGCCTAGCGCCTTTGCCCTTCCCTGCAAAGTAACCATGTTCATACACATCTTTCGCACGTCAACATGGCCGCCCCCGAAGCTCCACCGCCTCCTTTTTCCAGGCGGCCTCATGGGCTTCACAGGCCGCCTGGTACCTGTCCTCCTCAGCCATCTCCTTTTTCAACACCACTTGCTTGGCTTTCTCAGCCCGCGGCAGCGACTTCCATAGACAAAGATTGTACTGGCCCCAAAACGACTCCAAAGTTGGGGTGCTCCAATGCAACCTCGTTCGATGGCCCGTGAGGGTCCTCGTCGCTGCTCTTCGACTGAACGCCCTCGAGGGGTGGTGCCTCCTCATCGGCACGTGGGTAGATTGGCAGCGCCATGGCAGAGATTTGTGTGTGTGTGAGAGAGAGGGGGGAGGGGCGAGCGAGGAGAGAATGTAGATGAGAATGCAGGCGGGATGATGTGATCAAGGTAGTATTTATTGGCGGCTAGAATCTAGATCGACGGTAATAATACACATGCCGGTCACCGGAATTTATGAGTACTGTAGTTTGAATTGCATATGATTCTCGCAGCAAGAACCGTGTGTGAATTTAATCACCGACGGTTTCTGTATAGGACCGTGTTTGATTAATAACCCACATTACTCACACTCCAAACCTCGAGGCACGAAATAGAGTGCCAATCGTGTGGGGCCCGGTTGTCTTGCCAGATATTTACATTTTCTTTTCACATATAAGGCACAAATGCTTATTTTTTGTTACCACGATATTATTTTATAATGTAATCTAATATGTAAATGATTATTCCAACCCATGATGGTTTGCTGTTGCATGTACATGTGGTTCGATTTGAATTAGGGCCATTAAATGGCTAGAAAATCACTTCACTATTTTAAAAAGGTCAAATGCCCCTTGAAAATTTCCAAGTTTTAACGTGACAGTTGTTTTAGGGCATGTTAATGGTAGAAAAAGTTTTGAGGCCATACGAGAAAGCTACCGCCGGTTCGTCATCAAACATGCAGTGTTCGCTCTTGGAACCACTAGCCTTCTCGTGAGATGCTCCGGTTTGTGAGGGGATTGTGTCCAAACTTTCGTCGAACAAATCAATTTTTTACCACGGCATCTTGGGTCCATGCCATTACATCAAGCAAAGGTTCCATGTATTTCTGATCATTTTTAAATTTTTGGGAATCTAAAAGCCATGGCACTCGATGTTTTTGTCCAAGCCGTGACACCAATATGTTTGTAAATTCCTTCGAATTTACTGCACAAGGCGTTAACTCGCACACGAGGACACAACTATGATTTTCCAAACTAGTATGGTTAGCTATTACATGTACATGTAGTTCAGATTTGAATTACGATTATTAAATGGCTACAAAATCACTTAAATGACTTAAAAAGGCCAAATAGCCCCTGAAATTTCCAAATTTTAACATGGCAATTGTATTAGTGCACGTTAACGGTAGAAAAGGTTTGAAGGCATCACCGTTTCGTCATCAAACATGCATTGTTTCCCTCTCGAAACCATGAGTCTTCTAGTGAGATGCTCCAGTTTGTGAGGGGTGTGTGTCCAAACTTTCGTCAAACAGGCTAATTATTTTACAACTACATCTTGGCGCCATGCCATTATGTAAAGCAAGGTTTCATGTATTTCTGATCATTTTTTATTTCTTTTGGAATTTAAATGTCATGGCACTCTATGCTTGTGTCCAAGCCGTGACACCAATATGTCTGAAAATTCCTTCCAATTTACTGCACATGGAATTAAATCACACAAAAGTACATAAATATGTTTTTCAAACCGTTATGGTTTGTTGTTGCATGTACATGTAGTTCAAATTTGAATTACAGTCATTAAATGGCTAGAAAATTATTTAAATGTCTTTAAAAGGTCAATTGACCCCTAAATTTTTCCAAATTTTGACATGACACTTATATTAGTCCATGTTAATGGTAGAAAAAGTTTAAAGGCCATCAAAGGAAGCTACCATTGGTTTGTCATCAAACATGCATTGTTCCCTCTTGGAACCACGAGTCTTCTAGTGAGATGCTCCGGTTTGTGAGGTGTGTGTGTCCAAAATTTCGTCAAACAAGCCAACTTTTTTTGCCACAACATCTTGGTGCCATGCCATTACGTCAATCAAGGTTTCATGTATTTCTGATCATTTTTGAAATTTAAAAGCCATGACACTCAATGTTTTTGTGTCCAAGCCGTGACACCAATATGTTTGAAAATTCCTTTCAATTTACTTCACATGGAATTAACTTGCACACAAGTACACAAATATGATTTTCCACCCCATGACGGTTTGCTGTTGCACGTGCATGCAGTTCAAATTTGAATCACGACCATTAAATGGCTAGAAACTCACTTAATGTCTTAAAAAGATCAAATGAACCCTTATAATTTCCAAATTTTCACGTGACAGTTGTATCAGTGTATTTTAATGGTACAAAATTTTCTCGTACATTCAGAACACCATCTGTTGCCACTGTACTCCAAATTTGTGTTTGACATCTAATACAAAAAATCAACAACATCACACACAATTTGTTATAGGAATTGTTTGCGATGAAAATTGGTGGGTCTATTTATGTCTTCCTCCATAAGCTTTGCCATCTTCGTCTGCTCTAGTGTCGGTCACCCCCGAATCTATGAATTCCTAATCCCCATTCCCCAACCACTTATTGCAAAGAAAGACGCCATGGAGATGCTTCGTGACGACCCGTACGGTGGACGTGTCCTCCCCGAACACCGCTGTCTGCGCTGAGAGCACGACCGCCTATGTCGAGAGCACGGCCGCATCCGCATTAAGCGCGACTGCATCCTCCGAGAGGGCGTCTGTGGCAGGAGATAGGGCAGCTGCAGTAACCGAGACGGCTGCAAACATCGAGAGCACTTGAGCAGCCGTATGTGTCGCTGATGTCGCCCTATCCCGGGTCAAGGCCATCCACTCCAAGATCGGGGA
This sequence comes from Triticum urartu, assembly GCF_003073215.2. Lineage (NCBI taxonomy): Eukaryota > Viridiplantae > Streptophyta > Magnoliopsida > Poales > Poaceae > Triticum > Triticum urartu. The sequence goes on from NC_053023.1 coordinate 468,655,113, forward strand.
TGCCCACACCAAGATATTCCAGCCCTCCTTGGAATCTAGCACGCAACCCATGTCTGAAAAGGATGTGGGGGCCATGGAGCACCTGCTTCCTCATGAGACCGCCGAGCAGGAGCTAGAGATGTTTAATTTGTGAAGATACGCCTGTGTATAGGTAGTAGCCCCTGATACTCGGGTTGGCTTCCGCTGGGAAGCGAAATGGAGGATCGAAAAAGGATCGTTGGAGGACTAACCTGATAAACCTTGAACGCAGGCTGCTTCCCCTTTGGCCACTTCCCGGACTATGGAGATTGCCGATTTGCAGCAGAAGCTTGATGCGGCAGGGGATAATCTTGCTTTAATCAATATGCGTCTTGGCAAGTCGCAAGGTATGTATTCGGTGCAATCCTCATACATTTTTGTGGTGTAAGCATAATGCTGAAATTTGGCTGCAGATGGTGCTGCCGCCATTGAAGTTCTTCGAGCAGAGCAGGCCCGGGCCAAGGAGCAGGCCCGGTGTAGCAATGCTGCTGCCGAAAAGGCATCGGCTGAATTAGAAGCCGAACGAGCTGCACGGTGCCAAGATGAGGAGAAGATATCCACGGTGACGCTCGAGCTAGAGAATGCTACCGGCTGATGTGAATTTCTGGAGAAGAAGAATGAAGCCTTAACAGATGATTTAGAGAAGGCCTTACAAGAGGCAAGAGGAGCTCGGTCGGAATGTAGAGCGACCCATGAGGAGGTTCGACAGGCGAGGGAGATTGTGGCTGGAAAGCCCTTTCTGCTACAAACCAAGTTCGGCGACCCGAACTATGCCCAGCTCAACCAAGTATCGAGTTCTTCGGACGAGTTCTTGGATTTGCCGAAGAGTTTTGCTGATGCGGCGCAATATTACCAAGGACGGGATGGATATGCAACGGAGAAGCTTTTCTGGTCGCAGTTTGGCGCATCAAAGCGCCCTTTGTTGCTTAATGAACAAATGTCCCAGTGGGCCGAACTTCATAAGATGTCCGGCGCTGCCATGAAGGACGTCGTAGTCCGATTGTGGACAACCGAGCCTGTTCCGAATAGCTATTTCGGTTTAGTGCAAAGGCTTGTTGACGCGGTGCCGCATATCGGCACTGTGAAGTGGTCAGCGTGCATTGAGGGTGCACGGATGGCTTTTGCCTGAGTCAAGACGTTCTGGGGGAAGATGAAGGCCATCGATGTTGCGACGAAGGGTCCACCCAAAGGCAAGGACCGTCCGGAACCGGAGCATTATTGTGAAGACGTCCTAGAGGCCGCCCGCTTTGTAGAGGGTCAGTGCTCAAAAGACATAATGTTCGAGTGAGCTGTATGAAAATTGTAAAAACAATTTTATAGTTAATCTATTTATGTTTTGCTTGAAAGCTTGAATTGCTCCTGTGGGGCCGTTTTGATATAATCTGAAAGTTTTCCAGTCGTCGGTTTCAGCCCCCTTGTAGGAAGTATGGGGGTGTTCAGAAAAGCATTTAATCACTCTTTATCCAACATCTTGGTCCATGAAGGAGGTGATAATGTGGCGGACCAGGCAATCGCACTATAAGGCGTTAACACTTTCACTTAGCCATAGGAGTTTTATGGCGGAGCTACGACATAGCCCCTGGTATGTATGCGGTGTATGGTACCTTACATATTTGACCTGAAAAAGACCCCTCATGTGACACGGAGAATCACTAAAGATTCTAATAAGTCGTCAAGTGGTTGACCAGCTCACGCCGCATCATGATAGTCAGCTTTTGGCTTTCTCTACTGAGGTGCTCGTCCGGTTTAGACCAGGGCACAATCGCAGTAGTTCTCCATTTACTACCCTAGCCGATAGAGCAGAACGTAGGGTAGCAAGCACAGGACCCGGGCACCCCAACTATTGACCCAAGACAATGATTCGGAGCTGATGCATATAAGGTCAAACTTGCGACGCCGAAGTGTGCTATAGAGCTGTTCGGACTTTTATTGGCAACTCATTTGTTCCCACACTGAGCCCCTAGCAAGTTAGGCCATGGTATTTTTATGAAATAACTGTAGGAGCCATATTTGCCGGGAAAACCATACGGATGACTAACTCTGATATTGTTTACTGGTAACTGAGCGATATGCCGATGATTACTTATGATATATGTATATAAAAGCCATCCCCCCGGCTATTTGACATGCTCGGGGTTGGAGGCGGAGGAACAGGCATAGTACAGGCTCGAAAAATAGAGAGTGCGGTCTACAAAAAGTTATTTTGGACCTCCTGTCGCAGGTCTGCGCTGCCAGCCCTCAGTGGGGGGGAGTCCTTGATGGACATAGACCCTTAGGTGAGTATACGGATCCGGACTCCGATCGAGTTGGTTTCTGATTTTTATCCTGTTCGTCACCTGTTTTTCTTAAAGGATATCGAAAGAGGAAATAAAAAGGAAGTAAATAGTTATACATAGAAAAAGGTTACTGGAGTGCTCGCAGGCTTGTCCGTATTGTGCTTCTGCCGATGCCCATGGTATCTTGAGTGCATAATGATGTACGTGTGGTACAAACTTTGTAGGTGTACGGAGTGGGCGGCGGAAGCCGGGTTGCTATTGCCGTTCTAGGGGTAGTCGATCCTCGGGCGTAGACTGCTTCAGACCCCCGGTTTTTCGTTGGTGGACCTTTCCATCATCCCTGTCGCTTGGCGGCTTCCTTCCCCTGTGTTTGGCGTTGAGCTTGTCGTCCTGTTTAAAGACCCAGCAGTTTCTGTTGGTGTGATTGGCTGGTTTATCGGGGTGGCCATGAATCTGGCAGGGTCGGTCCAAAATCCTGTCCAGGTTGGATGGTTCATCTCGGTTCGCCCTGGATGGCTTCTTCCGCTGACCGGGCTTGGGGTTGCTGAATCCGGCGTTGACCGCTGTGTTGCCTGATCTTTCATTGTCAGTGTGGCTGTTGTTTTTGCTTCCCCGTGGCTTGCCGTTGGCGTCTTGAATTTCGGAGGTGCCCTGGTTGCTGGCGCTATTGCTTCTACGAGCGAGCCAGCTATCTTCTCCCGCACAAAAGTGAGTCATCAGAGCAGTGAGAGCTGTCATGTATTTAGGTCCTTCTTGGCCGAGGTAGCGTGCAAGCCATTCGTCCCGGGCGCTGTGTCTGAAAGCCGTGTGGGTTTCCGCATCCGGACAATCAAGGATTGGTTCTTTTTGACTAAGAACTGGGTCCAGAGCTCCCTGGCTGATTCGCCGGGCTATTGGACGATGTGACTTAGGTCATCGGCATCCGGTGGCCGGACATGTGTTCCTTGGAAGTTACCGAGGAAGGCCTCTTCCAAGTCCTTCCAGCTGCCTATGGAATTTTCAGGCAAGCTGTTTAACCAGTACCGAGCTGGTCCTTTTAGTTTTAGTGGGAGGTATTTAATGGCATGGAGGTCGTCTCCACGGGCCATATGGATGTGGAGGATGAAATCTTCTATCCATACTGCAGGATCGGTTGTCCCGTCGTATGATTCAATATTGACGGGTTTGAATCCTTCAGGGAATTCATGATCCATTACCTCATCAGTGAAGCAAAGAGGGTGTGCGGCGCCTCTATGTTGGGCCACACTGCGGCGTAACTCCGAAGGAGTCCCATTGTGGTTTTTGGCCTGGTCGCGGCGAGGTGTGACATGTCCGAATAGGTAGCCATCATCGCATGTCAAAGCATGTTTTTGTGATCCGTAGATCGGTCTTGCGCTTCCTGCTCTATTGTCCCAGTCCCTCTGTAGGTTGTCTGGGTAATCATGGCCTGCGTTGTTCTTGCCTTTGTGGCGAGGTGGGGCGGTCTGGTGTTTGGCTTGAGTTGCCTTTTTATCCGGACAGAGTTGCCGGCGACCTGCCGTGTTGTGTGACGATGGTATGGGCCCCAATGCCCTATCATCGGACTGGTAGAGCGATCTTTGCTTTGGGTAGCTTTTGGCTGGGTCACTGAGGCCGTATTCTTTGGTGACCAGGAATTCAGTCCATCTATCATCGAGTAGGTCTTGGTCAGCTTGAAGCTGCTGCTGCTTCTTTTCCAGGCTCCTTGTCGTAGCTATCAGCCTGCGCTTAAAACGCTCCTGTTCGAGGGGCTCTTCGGGTACGATGAAGTCTGCATCGCCGAGGCTTTCCTCATCTTCGGAGAGCAGAAGGTAGTTGTCGTCCTCCGATCCGTCGCTGTGCAGGTCCTGTTGGTCGGGGCTGGCTTGCCCGTTTTCCTGTTCCTCCTGCTTGAATGTTGCTCCCATAGGGTCTTCATTGCTTTCGGCGCCGTCTGGAGTACTATCTTCTCCAGTGTCATTGTTGCTGCAGTGTGGCTTGGGGCGCCAGAACTTAGACTGTGACTCAGGAGTTTTAACTAGGTCTCCCTTGTCTCTGTCGCGAGGCTTTTTGAGTGTATCGATCATGTACACGTCATGTGAAGGGGTGGCCGTTTTGCGCCTGATGACTGGCGGATCTTGGCCTTGCTCCTTATCCGCATCATCGTCTAGACCGTCAATGTCTGCGGAGCTAGGAGTGGGCATGTCGATTAAGTCCTCGACAGTGGCTATGAAGTGGGTGGCGGGAAGCGAAATTCTCCGTCGTCAGCCCCTAGTTCGAACCGGACATAGTTCGTCTGTGGGCCTCCCGTGAATGACAGGTTCCTTAAAGAGTTTAGCACATCGCCCAAAGGTGAGTGCTGAAAGACGTCTACGGCACTGAATTCGAAGATCGATAACCGATCTAGATCAGTGTCTGCAAGCGTATATGGTCCGGAATTTATAGCCGGAGACGAATCCAGAGTTCCATTGACGCATATATCGCGGGGTGCCGAGTCCGTGTGCAGCTCCTACGCCGCGGACTCTCTGGCTTCAGATGGCACGATCTGCTCTGGTTCTAAGGCCTTTACAGCAATAGGGACCATCTCCTGGTTGTGATCCGATGACAGATTTAAGTCATGTTCCTCGGAGCGAAGGGGAACGATCACTGCGGTCTCAAATCCATTGAAGATCAACTCTCCATGGATATCTGTGACGTAGTTCAAGTTCCCAAATCTGACCTGGTGGCCAGGGGCGTAGCTATCGATCTGCTCCAGATGGCCGATCGAGTTGGCCCACAGTACGAAGCTGCCGAACACGAAAATCTGTCCGGGGAGGAAGGTTTCTCCTTGGACAGCGTCGCTATAGACGATTGAAGGGGCCATCGAACCTTTTGTCGACGACACAGTGGAACTCTCAATGAAAGCACCAATGTCGGTGTCAAATACGGCGGATCTCGGGTAGGGGGTCCCGAACTGTGCGTCTAGGATCGATGGTAATAGGAGACAGGGGACACAATGTTTACCCAGGTTCGGGCCCTCTCTATGGAGGTAATACCCTACATCCTGCTTGATTGATATTGATGAATATGGGTGTTACAAGAGTTGGTCTACCACGAGATCGTGATGGCTAAACCCTAAAAGCCTAGCCTATATGACTATGGTAATGAATGTGTCCTTTCTGGACTATCCGCTCTGGTTTATATAGACACCGGTGGGATTTAGGGTTTACATAGAGTTAGTTACATAATAAGGAATCTTCATAGTCGGTCGCCAAGCTTGCCTTCCACGCCAAGGAGAGTCCAATCCGGACTTAGGTATAATCTTCGGCCTTCATGTCTTCACAGCCCATCAGTCCGGCCCATGGATAACAGGCCGGACGCCCGAGGACCCCTTAGTCCAGGACTCCTTCAGCGATGGAGATCGAGGAGCACTGGGTGGAGGAGTTGTGCATGGCTGGGGAGGAGGTAGAGAAGAGCATGTCCATCGAGGAATCGGTGGTGGAGTACCAACACGAGCTCTGGTGTTGCCACTACTATGAGTACTACAACCTTGAGGGTGGCACCGAGGACGAAGACGAGGACGAGGACGCGGTCGACTTAAGCCTGGGGGACGTGGAGTCCACCAACATCGGCATGTCACTAGGACAAGTCATTGACGTCTCATCTTACACCAACGAGGCATAGGGCGGCGCGTCGGCGGCTTTGTTAAAATTATGCATACTTAGCCTTTGTTTATAACACTGGTCTTTCGTTAGAGAAATGTTTAGGTCAACTGACTCTGTTTAATTACTTAAATTGCCCAATTCAGTCAGTGTGGTATGTGCGCTGTAGGCTCTTTTGTGTACCCAAATTAGCAAGCAATGTTAAATTATACAATAAAGTGGATGAGCACAGTACCCAGGGAAATTTATGCCAATATTTGAATGATCAAATTCATTGCATGCGCGTAAAGCAGAAGAATCGTTTGCGATGCACACATTTTGCTCAAAGTGAATGGTGTCCGGCAGCAACGCGCGCAAAGTTTCCCTCCAGCTTTCAATTTTTTTGGCATACCGCCAAAATATCTAACTCTTGCCCCCCTCCCACCACTTTTCTCCCTGACCACAAGTCATATTTCCTCAGTTTCCTCCTTCCTTCCTTCCCAAACTATAGCAGCTTCCTCGCTCTCGCTGTCTCGCATCCGATCGCCGCGGTCACCATGGTCTTCTTCAATGACCTGTCTAGTGGTTCCTCCTATGACGACGACTCTTTCACCAGCCAGGCATGCCTCTCTCCTCTCTCTCGGGTTATGATTTGGAATAAAGGATTTTAACCCGATGACCGATTTGAGCCATTTCTTCCTCTTGTAGCTCCCTAGGACCATCACTTGCAATGAATGAAGCGGGGTGGCTGAAGATCTGCCTGCTCATTGTCACCATCAATCTCCATGCATGAAGTTAGTTGCGTCTGAATCTGCGGATAGTTGGAGGAAGTTGCTGGCATGTGCAGAGAAGGTTAGCCTCACTTTCGTTGATACAAATCATTTGTTAGATGTGATTCATACACTGTCACTGTGCTACTTTATTTTGGATGTGATTAAGACAGTGTGACAGTTTCTACCTAGCACTACAAAAAAATACACTTCCATGATGATACGTGTCTGTCACAGTAGGTCGCTTTTTTTGTCATGGATGTACATCCATGACAAATTTATGACAGAATCAAGATAGTCATACCTGTGCTGTCGTAGAAGTGTTCCATGACATTACCAAAATTATCATCACGGAAGTGTCCACTTCCATGACGATAAATCGCGCGTCACAGAAGTGCTTTCGTCAAGGGTGACCGACATGTGGCATCCACCATAACGGAACGCCGTTAAGCTATCGGGTCTGGTTTTGGATCCGAAAACCCGTTAACAGCCCCGACCAATGGGAAATTTCCACGTGTAAAATTCTTATTGGCCGGACGAAACACGTGTCAGCTCGTTAGTGGGTCAGATAGGCGCCTATGATACGTCGACATGTGGCACGACCCAACAGAGGCCCATTCCTATGAAAAGGCCGGCCTGTTTGACTTGGTCAAAAGGTGGCGGGCCGGCCCATGGAAAGCCTGTTAACGGCCTGTTCGCATATAGCCCATTTACAGCCCGCTAACCCAAGGCCCGTTACGCCCTATCCGAATTAGGCCCAGTAGTGTCATCTGGGCCATCCAATATGATTCCAGCCCGTTTTCACTTCTGGCCCATGAATGCCCATGACGTCTTTCGACCCATATGAGGCCCTATGTAACTCTTGGCCTATTAACGACCCGTGGTGAAACTGGCCCGTAATGAACAGTGTATCACTTTACACCCATTAACGGCCCATGGTGAAACTGGCCCGTAATGAATAGTGTATCACTTTATACCCATTAACGGCCCATTATTTCGTTGGGCCGTTTCCAGCCCATGTTATCTTTCGGCCTTCTCAGAGCCCATTTATTCTTGGGCTCATTTCCAGCATTCGTTTACTTACGGCCCGTTACTGTCATTTTCTACTTGTGGGCCAAATTCAGCCCATGGTTATAGTCGGCCCATTTGTAGTCCGTTAATACGTTGGGCCGTTTTCATAGCGTCATCAAATACGGCCTATTAATGATGGCCCGTTACGGTCGGCCCATGAACGGACGATTCCAACTCTAGCCCGTTTACGGCCATAATGCGGCCTGTTATTGGCTCATGTTTGGCGAATCGATCATACGGCCCATATAAGGCCCATTGATGATAAGGCCCGTAGAAGGCCCATTGTTTCTACGGCCCGTAGAAGGCCTACTGTTTCTACGGCCCGTAGAAGGCCCACTATTTCTATGGCCCGTAGGAGGCCCAGTGTCACTACAGTAAATATTAGCCCATGGTTATTGTGGCCTAGTTTTAAAAAATAGGTTATTGCAGCTGACGGTGTCCTGGACTATGGGGTATTCACCACGTCATCTCTCGATCTGTTAGATTGGGCCGAGGACCCCCATGGCTGTATACTCATGGGCCAGTTCGGACAGCTGCCGCATACAAGGAAGATTTCACAAGATTTGGCGATCAAGATAAGGACTCCTCCCGACCGGCGTATTCGGCTAGGACTCATGTTATCCTAGGCCTTTGGTGCATTATTTAAACCGAGGCCAGGCTAGTTGATAGATCATATACAACAATCACAACATACAATCATACCGTAGGCTAGCTTCTAGGGTTTAGCCTCTCTGATCTCGTGATAGATCTACTCTTGTAACACCCATATCTTCAATATTAATCAAGCAGGACGTAGGGTTTTACCTCCATCAAGAGGGCCCGAACCTGGGTGAAACTTCGTGTCCCTCGCCTCCTGTTACCATCCGGCCTAGACGCACAGTTCGGGACCCCCTACCCGAGATCCGCCGGTTTTGACACCGACATTGGTGATTTCATTGAGAGTTCCGCTGTGTGATCGGCAAAAGGATCCATGGCTCGTCTGCAGGTCAACTGCGATGCCGGCATCTTCATTGCCGGCTCGACTGGTCACCTTGGCTCGACCGAGGACCATGCTCCATCTCCGATCGTCATGTTCGGACGAGGGCCTTCATCAACATCAACTCCGACATCTATCAGGATCATGGAGGAATCATCCATGGAGCTCGGGGGCTCAACGTCAATATTGCCCTCGGGCGACCGTGCTGTTTTTCCAAATAGCAAACTTGTATCCGCTGCCACCACCTCTTAGAGCATCGTTTTGACGATCCCTTTGGTGGAATTGTGTGGAATTGAGTCTACAACAACCCTGGATAATTCCGTCGAGTTCCGATGAAGGAATCTCCGACAATCTACGATATACCAGAGCCCTGTCAAATCTGGACGGGAATCTGGATGAGTTTAGGGCGTGGTGTCCAGCTTCTAGCTCAGACGTCCTTTGGAAGATCCAACCGTCGATCGTCTGCGGAATTCCTATATCTACCACCTCTTAAAATTTCAGCTCGATCCGACCGTCCAAACTCCAGGAATCTTCCGATTAGTGCATAACTTTTCGGATCTGTTTTCTGCGCGAAAACGAATCCGACCCGAGTTCGTCTTTTTTATGAACGGGATTTTGGACATCCCTTTTGAAGGAAGTTTTGTATGGGGTATTGTGTTTTGTTCCCGAACACATCCCACTAACTTTAAGATCTTTTGAACATGATCTTCAACATCATGCTGGTGTCAAAATAGTCCGGTAATATTGCTCCACGGCTGCCGACCTGCGCTAGACACTTCGTCACTTTGTTGAGCCGAGCTCAACTTCTTCGGATCATCATCTCGGCAAGCCGAACAAGAGTCCGACATCGCGAAGGATAAATCATCACCAACGTCGCCGCCCCACGGATTACACGGACCGGGCATACCGGCATTGCCGCACGGTCGCTTCATCAAGCCGGCATCGACCACGTCACGACCTGCATCGGCAGGGCCGCACTATTGCTTCTTCAAGCTGGTGTCCATCACGCCGACCTACTTTGACTCATCGGCTGGCATCGAGGCTTCGACATCTCGGCTGGACCAGGGGCTTCGCCATCTCTTCATCAACCTACTCCGGACACTTCGGCATCACTAGCCGACCAGCTCCATCACGTTAGCTGGACCGAGGGCTTTGCCTCGGCAAGCCAACCTTTTCCAGCATTGTCATGCCGTCGTTTTATCGCCCATTAGGCAATGGGTGTGCGGATCGAGTCCCAATTTTGGGAATTACCTTCCTTCGGATTGCTACAACAAATAAACCATGTCTATCAAATGGTGGCCGCATTAACGACAGTCGCATGGTGGTTCGGTCAGTTTCCGTACATAGTCCGGCGAACGCCGCATCTGGAGCTCGGACCGACCTGTGAATTCAGGCTTTGCCACGCCTTTACCGCATCACGCCGACGCCCTGCATCGACATTGACTTCAGCGCCAGGCCATATTTCTTTTATTACTCACTTTGCATAAATTATTTATTATGCAACGATTTTTTAATTATCATTATTACTATTATCTCCGGTTTGCACTATTTTTTGTGCGCAGGAAAATGATCCGGGGACTTCGGCATCACTCTGCGGGTCTACATTGACCATGCTATGTCACCACTTCGGCGTGTCGAGCTCTCCGCTCCGCCACCTCGGGACCGGCTAGGGGGATGGAACCTTGTCCCGCATCAAGCTCGGACCGCGTCATCAATACCGAACGCATTAACCAGCTAAGTCGCTTTCATGCTCAAAGCTTTAATTTCTAACTTGTGTTCGGTTCGACCAAGCATTATAATTTTTTGGAAAAAAGTTGCTTGTAAAATTTTTTCTTGTCCAAACTTTGTTTGTGACGCATAAATTCAAATACCCAATTCATTTGGGGGCTTCCGTCATGAAGCTTTTCCTCTTGCATATGATTATACTTGTACGGCTTCGTTCCTTATTCGTGTATTACGCCACAATATGCACCATATTGACTTAAGCGATTTGCAAGCTGGGTTGCCTCGCTCCTGTGTTTACCCCTGCGTTCCCGATTGTTCGGCTAGGGAGTAAAGGGAGCACCTCTGCGATTGTCACGATCGGGTCATCCGAGCCGGACCTCAGACTGGGTGAAGCCGAAAGCTAGCGCTCTTATAGTTTTCAATGATGGTCGGCGCACAACAGAACTCATGAGTACAAAAAATCTACTGCACAAGTCTCATAATAACAATGAGCACCGAAGAAAGGTATCGGTGGGGGTACTATTTTCTTCGAAGATGCTTCTTACACTTCGTAGTAATATAACATAAGTTCCCTGAGCGCGCTTTGTCTGTTACAGCCTTATGGCCTGATTGCCTGGTTATTGGAAACACCTTCGATATTCTCGACAGATGGAGTACATAACACTTTTCGGTCCTTGACCAAAGAGGGAGAAGCCGATGGTCGGTTAAGATGCGTTTAAAGTTCGGTTGAACATAGATATGATATAAGTACTTCGGTACATGCAATCATTCTTTTACCCAAGTCACCTGGGGGCTCTTAAATTTATATGAGCCGTTTTATGATAAGTGTTCTTCTTCTTAGTCGTTGCAAAGTTTATTATTATTATTATTATTATCTATCACTCCTTTTTTCGACACGAGCGTGTGGTCACTAGCCGGGGAGCTTAATTTCTCTCTCAAAGCCGCTAGAGTTTAGTTTGCTAAACTGGTCTAATGAGAAGTACTCCACCCTCGGGATAGGAGGTTGAAGCCGTAGGCTGACCCGCTTGAAGTTTTGAGATAGGATGTATCATGTTAAAGCACGACAGAAGCACTTCTTTTGCTAAGGCCAATTTTCGGATTGGCACCGAACACTTGATCTTGTTCGGACGTCAAGTTTTTACTGACGTTTTTTGGTTTTCCAAGCTTATGGCACTTTTAAACTATTTGTGTGTTTTCAGCACAAGTCTCGCAGTGCAACGCTGGACACCTTTAGAGATTCGGCAAAAACATTCTCGGATATTGCTATATATGCATCAGTTTCGAATTGTGTCTTCGGTCAATAGTTGGGTTGCCCGGCTCCTGCGCTTGCCTCCTACGTTCCGCTTTGTTCGGCTAGGTGTGCAAAGGGAGAACCACTGCGATTGTGCTTCCAGCTCACATGGTTAAGCACCTCAGTGGAGAAAGCTGAAAACTGACTGTCACAATAAGCGTAAACTGGTCAGCAATCCGATGACAGTGTTAAATGATGGGCCATTCATAACAATGGCCGAAGTGTTTACGGCTTGGCATCGACTGTCGCCGAACACTACCGGGGGCTATTAACTGGCCTCCCAAACTAAATCCTTGATATTATGCTCTTACATTAGAGCTGAGGATGCATGATCATGCTTAGCATGACAACCCAAAGAAAGGAACCGATAGCGGGACTATTTTCTTTGGAAGACATTTCTTATGTTAAACAGTAATATAACATATCTCTCTTCATACCTTTGTTCATAAAACCGTATGGCCAGATTGCCTTGTTTGTCATAAATCTTTGCCCTCATAAAGGCTTTATAAAGTAGGACAAACACTCCTCGGCTACTAGCCGAGGAGGTGGAAGCCGATGGTCGGTCAACAAAGTTTTGTAGAATGCGGATCCAAGCATTAATGACGTAAAGTACTTGGATACATAGAGTCATTACACATAATTTGTGATTTTACTATGGATATCAATCCTTAATTCGGCCACCCGTGCCTGCATTAAGGCTCGGGGGCTACTGGGCTTCGGCCGTATTATTTACAAATATTAAAGGGGCACATCGATCCCCTGATCTGGTGTTGCCACCCGACCAGTGTCTCGAGGGCTATTGCATTGCCTGTTCAATGCAGAAAATTTTAAGTGCAATACAGTTGCTGAGGAGATTTTGATCCTCAGGTTGGTCGGCCGCACCCAACCTAAGTCTCGAGGACTAAGCATGCCGCTTTTTGTGTCCCAAAGTATTCTGCCGAGCTAGGACTTGATCCTCAGATCGATTTTGCAAATCAACCTGAGTGTCAACGGCTACTGGGATCAGCGGTCTTATGTCATCTTTCATGTGCATCTCGGGTTTTAGACCGATACCCACCTTGAGGGCTACTGGCTATATATCTCAGCAGAGAATAAATTGCACCAATCAAAAATATTGACAAAAATTGGCCCACATTCGGGGTGGTGCACCACCTCGGAAGCACTCCGGCATAAAGCTCGGGCGCTAGTGGCTGGCTCCATAGAGGGCATTTCCAGCATTAAGCTCGGCTAAACTCCTTCAAACTTCTTTGAACCAAGGTGATTTACGACACCTTGGATACAGTCCGGCGTTGGAGCTCGGATACATAGTCCGGCGTTGGAGCTCGGATACATTCCGGCGTTAGAGCTGGGAAGCGGTCCGACGTTGGTGCTCGGCTGCAAAAGATACCTCGAATGCAGTCCGGCGTTGGAGCTCGGACGCAAGAGGACGCTGCCGCCCGGGCAACTTCAAACCCGAGGTGTGGCATAAAAATAACATGGCATTGATAAAGGCCGGAAACTTAAAGGGGCTCCTCGGATACCCGACGTTTAAACTCGTCGAATGCATTTCGGCGATCCTCAAGATCGAAGATGAGAAGATTTGTTGAACCAGTTTTGAAGACCGACGACCGAAGATGAAGAACGGTTCAGAAGAATCGAGGAGCGTCCCTAACTTGAAGACCAGTTCTGGGGGCTATTGACGGTGTCCTGGACTAGGGGGTACTCACCACGTCATCTCCCGATCTGTTAGATTGGGCCGAGGACCCCCATGGCCGTATACTCATGGGCCAGTTCGGACAGCTGCCGCATACAAGGAAGATTCCACAAGACTTGGCGATCAAGACAAGGACTCCTCCCCACCGGCGTATTCGGCTAGGACTCTTGTTATCCTAGGCCTCTGGTGCATTATATAAACCGAGGCCAGGCTAGTCGATAGATCATATACAACAATCACAACATACAATCATACCGTAGGCTAGCTTCTAGGGTTTAGCCTCTCTGATCTCGTGGTTGATCTACTCTTGTAACACCCATATCTTCAATATTAATCAAGCATGACATAGGGTTTTACCTCCATCAAGAGGGCCCGAACCTTGGCAAAACTTCATGTCCCTCGCCTCCTGTTACCATCCGGCCTAGACGCACAGTTCGGGACCCCCTACCCGAGATCCGCCGATTTTGACACCGACAGCAGCCACTACTTAACCGCATAAAAAGAACTGCAATAACTACAAGCAAACAAATAAACAAGACAACAAGGAAATAAATAAGCAAGCAACTAACGCTAGGCTATCACGGCTATTACACATATTACATCCATTGGGCATCAAAGTTCGCCACCAGTGCAAATATAGGGAAGAAAGCAACATATCATATACACTGGCCGTCAAAATTGGCCACCAGTGCAAATAAACGCGGCAGCAAAACAAGAGCATAACTGAAACAACTTCAAAAGAGCTCAAGAAACGTTATCCTGGGTATCCACCAAGCTGGCAATAAGCTTAGCAAGCTGATTAGCTTTGTCCTGTTTGGCGCTAAAATCCTCCAACACTTGCTGTTGCACCAGAAAGTATGCATCTGAATTCTCCAGGGACTTCCGCAGTCCTTCCGCTTCTTGTCGCAGCATAGCTGATCGATGTCTTTCAGCTTGTAGTTGAGACTCAAGAAACCAAACTGATTCAGACAGTGAGTTTGAATAGCTTGTGCAAGTGGTAGTGGCCAGTAACTCCAACACTAAACCAAGACAGGATGTGTCACTATCCTGAACCTTATATGCATTACTTCCTTTACCGTTGCTTAATAAGGCACTCTTCCCCAATATTCTGTCAGCATTCTAAAAGAAGAAACAAGCAGACACATAACAAGTTTAGCATGTACTAGTATATGAAACTCATTTCGGTGAACCAGTTTATTAGTAAGGTGGACAAGATTATACTACCAAGTCTTCTATTGCCAAGTACTAGTATATAATAAAAGCATCAAACAAACATATATCTATGTCCTATGGTAGCAATTGAATCTTAAATCAGAACAATTGTTCTTCAGGTTTAGGCACTTGTTCTACATGAACAGAGTACAGTAAGACGCAAGAATATAATACTTAAAAATAGAAAATGAGCTCATAGACCTTACCACATTCTTGGTTCGGGACCAGTACAGAACAAGGCGTTCCCAGTCATCATCCAGTAAATGTGTCTCAGGGGAACATAAGGGAATTTGATGAGTTTCTTTGCCGGTGAAGTACGTTTTCTTCAGGTAATTCCGATACTGCCACCAAGCATTCTTGAAGATAGCAGAGGTATTAGCACAGGTTACCTCATCCTGAGTTTCCAAATTGGTCCTTCTCTATAGAGAAAAATGGGAAAATTTGTTGTATTATAACCATCATGGAGGTAGGATGTATGGGACGAAGCAAAGTAATTGCCATGAATAACATTACTTACACATAACTCCTGAACAAACACCTGCAACTGGCATTTTCCTTCATCTTCAGTATAATATTTCCAAGATGGGAAGATACACACATACGATTTAACAACATCAAATGCGATAGATGCTAAACTATGACTAGCTGGTTGTGCTTCCTCCACAGGAATAGGCGTACTAACTGGTGGAGTTGGGGTTCGCCATGATAGTACTGGCCCTTTGGGCACTGGAGCTGCCTTACTAACTGCTCTTGTTTGGGAGCTCTATGGTGGAGATGGTGCTATGTCAATAGGAACTGGGTTACTATCGGCTGGGGTTGGGGTTAGATTGGGTGAAGCTGGTTCTCTGTCCATCGTAGTAGGGGTACAATCTGCGAGAGTTTGGGTTATGTGTGGTAGGGCTGGTTCTTGTGCATGTACAACCAGGGTGCTATCTCCACCAAGAGGTAGCACTGTTTTATTTGAAGACCGTGTTTTTAGTACGCTAGATACTGGCATCACCCGCTCCAATTCAAATGGCTGATAAACAGGAAACATAGTTGAATGTACAGACATTGTATGAGAGACAGATGCAATAGATAGTGTGGAAAAAAGAGGGCATGAAATAGTTGACATGTATATTGTTTAACTAAAACGGATAGCATGACATAATTTCACATATATGATGTCTATCTAAACTGGATAGCATAGCATAACATAATTCAAAGATATGATGAATAACTAGACAGGATCGCATGACATAATTCACCTACATGTTATCTAAGTAATTAGGATCGCATAATTTAATTCACATATGTGATTTATATGCTAAACAGAGGGCATTCGTTATGATGTCTGAACTAAGAACATGGTGTTGAATATTGTGTATATGATGTCTAAACTATGCAATGCAAGACACCGTATGCATGATATGAGCAGTATAACCATGCCAAGTTAGAGCATACACCTCAGTGGGGGAATAGGACTGGTCATCTGTCTCTGAATCCATCTCTGAGGAGCTATCGGGACCCAACAAGAGATCTACTTCGATAGGTAGCACTGTCTGCTCTGAAGGCATTGTTTTCACTCTAGATTTCCCATCTCCCACCCAAATGGCTGATTCACAGGAAGAGTAGTTTAATGTACAAACATTGTCGACAAATGGAAATGTAAAGAAGAAAAGGATGGGCAAGATATCATTCAAATATATGATGCCTGGTTAAACAGGATGGCATTGCACATTTCACATATATTATGGCTGGCTAAAAGACATGAGACTGCATAATTCCCGTATATGATATAGAAACTAAACATGTGTTATTACAGAACATGTCTAAACTAAGCAGATGACATATATGATGTCAAAAGTAGGCACTGCAAGGCAACATATGCATGATATGACTAACATCATCATGCCAAGGTAGAGCAAACACCTTGGGGGGTAAATAGGAGTGGTCAGCGGCGTCTGAATCCGCCTCAGAACAGATATCTTCCTCTGGATTACAATCTGGAGAGGGGTGGGGAGGGTTTGCCATTGAACCCACCATGGAGCGATGTCTGCATGACATTGTATTGCCGCACAAAACTCTTCTCTTTTTCTCTACATGTTTAGCATGACTGTGTACAATATCTGACATGCATATGAAAAAAATATGGTGAGATTATGTAAGGAGAGCATGCAGAAATTTAGAGTGATGGTAACAACCAGTGGATCGATGTTTTTCCGTTGAACCAAAATAGCCCTAATGGATCGACGTGAATGTATAGTAATAAGTGACGCAACAAGTGTACAACCTCTTTGCCGTAGCCGTGTCGACCTCAACATCATTGGGTTGGTTGTTGAAGCAGTTGAGGCAGAGGTGGCTGTCAGAGGTGTGGAGGAAGATCTGAGGAATCTGTAGACGGCGTCCAGGGCACTGCTCTATTGTGATGGATCGTTCTGTCGTTGGAGCAGCTCCAGTGAGTCGTAAGACGTCAAGGCTGAAGCAGCACAAGACAAACATCGTCAATCTCAAGTGGGATTCTAATAGCATCTCCAATAAATGATGTAAAATGGATGTAAAATTAACATCACCAAAAACCACCTGACTACAACAGATGACGTAAAAACTGTTGACTCTGAACTTAACTGTCGAAACTGAAATTTATTGTGGAATCTGAATGCTACTGTCGAAACTGAACGCAATGGTAGCAGAGAGGCACTTGACATGTAGTTTAGGGAGGGCCTGCAGTTCATCTTCAACCTGCACCCCCCTGAGCCGCCAGCCACCATCGGTCGAACCGCCGGCCCCAGCGCCGCCTCGCCGCCCCGAAACAACTCGCCACCGCCGCCCTGGCCAGCCCTCTAGGCCCCCCGCCCCCACCATGAACCCTAAGATAGATAGTGGGGTACCTCTCCGGCGAGCCCCCGTCCCCGCTGCGGGTGGTTCTCCCTTAACTCCAGCGAGCCCCCCAACCCCTGAAAATCGACTGACCCAAAAGTCGATTCAGTCAACTGAAGTGTGGCTTAATCAGAGCAGAGCAGCAGCACGAGCGAGGGGGAGAGCAGCAGCAGCAGCTGGGCGAGGGAGCGATCGAGCGAGAGCCGGAGCAGCAGCAGCAGATCCGGCTGGTATGGACGCCGCTGAAGAAGGGGCCTCGCACTGGGGGAGAGCCGCCATGGAGATGTCGCCCATGGCGCCGGCTTCAAGGTAGCCGCTCCATGGGGGTGCAGGATGGAGCACCGTCGGCGCCGGGAGGTCGAGTTAAGGAGAAGGTACGATGCGATGAGTGTACAACATCTTTGGTGGCGCCGAGTAGGCCTCGGCTTCGTTGGAGGAGTCGGTGAGGATGGTGCGGTTTCGGTGGAGCAGGTTAAGGCGGCGCTGTGGGGATAGAGCAGCTGCGATAGACGAGGCGATCGTCGGAGTAGCTCCTTGGAGGTGGAGGACGGGGCGGCTGAACCGGCGGGACGACGAGATGGACGACGGATCCTCATCCGGGGAGGCGGACAAGGGATGTCGAGCTGTTGCGGTCGACGACGTCATCGGGGAAGAGGCTCCGGCTGGGCAGCGGTGACGTGGCGGACGGAGAAGGGTGGGGTTTCGCGGCTGGAGCTGAGAGGTTATGGCGGCCTGGGATTTCGAATGGCGAAAAGGGGGCGATGGGAGGGGGTGAAGCATGACCTAGGAACACGCTTGTCCAAAAAGTAGGGTGTCTTACAAAAGTACCCCCCACTGATTTGAACTAGCAGCCCTTTCGGCTCAGGGTTAGAAGGGGGATTTCGCATGTCGGGATTTGGCAGCTGGAGGGAGTTTTCGTGCGCGTTGTAATTTCAGGATAGCAAGGCGCGGGTTGTGAAGGTGCCAGTTTTGGGAGCACGATATCTGAATTTTCGGGATATAACAAGACGGGGATTGAATTTTAGGGACAAGCCTAACATGTAGTAATATTGTACTTGTACGTACCAAATCAATTCACAGTTCCCTCAACCAAAAAGAAAACGAAAAAAATAAAACTATTCACACCACACAAAGAGAGAGTCTTGCCTTCTATATAAGGCCTAATGCGTTTTTCAATGCTAACTTTGACCAAATATTAGAGCAATGATATATGACATGCAACTTACACAAAGCACGTCGTTAAATTCATCTGTGAAAGGTTCTTTCAATGATATAATTTTCACATTGTGCATGTCATGTACTATTAATCTTGTCAATAGTCAAAGGCGGTCTTAAAAATCTCATTACGCCAGCTGGCGAAAGGGGGATGTGCTGCAAGGCGATTAAGTTGGGTAACGCCAGGGTTTTCCCAGTCACGACGTTGTAAAACGACGGCCAGTGAATTGTAATACGACTCACTATAGGGCGAATTCATTTCTCTATTTCAAAAGAATCTACAATCATGATTGTTGCCAACTTCAACCATCATAGTTTCCTTGCTATCCACCAGATATAAATCAGACGGCCTATAATGCAGGATGGCAGGCACACCATCATCAACAACTCCGTTTTTTATAAGAGTAGAGATAAGATATATTAAATGTAGTATACCATGTTCATAACCACACCATGTGTATCACCGTTATATATATTCACACATCCGTCAGTTTGAAACACTATGATAAATTCTTCAAATATTCGAATTCGCTTTTTATAATGAAGTATATATGATCTCTATTCGTCTTTTACACCCACACAACCCTCTTATCTTTGTAGCTAGCACTAACTTTCTCTTGTGCATGCACACGCCCGCATCCCTCTCACCCTCCCTCAGCATGCTCTAACTCCATCACGCAAATTCGTCTTTTCACTTTAGGTCGTTCACCCACGATGTGTGTAGGCCCCCAGCTCCTTCTTTACGGCATACATCGATCGATATGCCTCTCTAGCCAGGTGTGCCTAGCACAAATACAAGCTTCCCCTCTTCTCTTGTCACCATCCATGCCTCACTCCCACCACTCTTTTCATCGTTCTCGTACTCGCACACTCCTCCCCCTCGATATAGTATGCCTCTCGTACCACCTCCTACATGCATCCCTCTCTCTCTATCCTTCTCCTCGTGCCTCATTTGCTTCTAACACACACATGCATGTATACCGATCAATCTCCCAACATATACCTAGATCGACTTTAACTACCCCCATCGATCGACGTCCCTCACAAGTTATGTCTCTCCTTTCTCTTACAAAGGGCGATTGATCTTCCTATGTAGTTATGTCTGCTTACCACAGCCACATCGTCCCCCCTCATCATTAGTGCATGCCTCCTGACCCGTCTCTCACACGCATGTGCACAGACAACAAGCAGTGATCTCCTCTCTTATTGATATTGCGGGCGTGCTCTCCGTTTGTCTAGCAAGCCTATCCCACCATTTGTTAGAAGCAACTCCACTACCACCCCCTCCAACACTCTAGCTCTGTCT
The DNA here is from genome assembly GCF_003073215.2 of Triticum urartu. Classification (NCBI taxonomy): domain Eukaryota; kingdom Viridiplantae; phylum Streptophyta; class Magnoliopsida; order Poales; family Poaceae; genus Triticum; species Triticum urartu. The sequence continues at coordinate 468,675,121 of NC_053023.1, forward strand.
CTCTCCCAACCTTATTCATCTCCTGCACATATGCATGGATGCCGATCGATCTCCCTTAATACATGAGGCAGATCGATCTCCTTAATACATGAGGTAGGCCTCTCTCCTCCTCCACACATATACCAGCCATTGTACCTCTATAGTTAATTGGGCCTCCCTCTTCCCCCACCACACACTGATAGTCGAGCGCTGCAGGTAGGTATCCATGCCACAAAGACAAACTGCACATGTCCCATCTCATGTTCCAGTAGGCCAGCCACTCTATATCTTTGACGTGGGCACACACAAATTCGATGGCACTCTTTATCGATCGCGCGTGCGCACACACACACATCATCCCTCTCTTCGTTTCTATGGACACCTCAAGCCGATGATACCTCCACTCTCTTCTCGTGGATCGCCCCCTCTATATATATGTTATATCCAGGACTCTATTTCACACACATTGCATATGTTAAATTTTTTGATTGACCCCACAAAAAAAACTCTCAAGAACCCACACACTATATGTCTCTAGGTTTGTATCTCTCTCACACAACCCCACGTAGGTGGTGTACGTATACAAGAATAGAATAGGTGCACCGTGCACGTACTCACACTTCGTGCCCAGCCACACCCGCGCGGGTACACGGTGGAGCTCATTTCGACGCAGAAGCTGAATTTGTTTTTGAAACATCAAGTGGCCAGAGACTCGAAAACTTATTTGCCCATTAGTGACTTGTCAGGGAGGTGGATTTTAGTTTGTACGATAATGCTGCATCCACCTGAAGTAACGAAAGTTCTTACGTAAACTTCCTAGTAATTCCCTCTTCGTAGGTGCAGCATTACTCCTAACATTTGTAATATCAGTTTGAAACTTGTAATATTGCCGTGTCCTATTCCCGCGTTTTCAAAATCATGTGAATCAAACAGGTCCTGAGTTGGTGATGGTGTTGTGCCTCCCATCTTTCACCAATAGCCGTCGGATCTAGATCTGACGCATACAATCCAAGCTTCTCCATTTTTGCAAAAGATGCCCGCACTTGTTCCCTATTTACAAACAACTCCTTGTCTCTCACAATCAGCCCCATCTCCTCCCCACCACATCTAGGAGTAGAAGGCCGTGGAAAAATCTGGCACGATGGCCGCTGCCGGAGCCGTCCACCCCCAATCTTGGTGTTCCGTGCAATGCACAGGCATCTACGCACGGGAAATTATGTCGAACAGGGTTAGTTGTAAGCAGGCTAGCTCTACAGCCATGATGATAGTGACTGCAGACGGTGAGGCTGACTGTGGTATGCCGAACACGACGTCTATACTCAGGTGTCATCTCCGGCACAGGGTCTTGTCACTTCACTGTGAGGAGAAGCACATAATAATTTGACCAACGGGTAGTACAGTGCTAGTACTCCTACTACTACATTGGTAGTACTACTACTAGTACTAGTAGCACCACCGTCTAGATTTAGGAGTACCACCATGTCCATCTGGATTTTAGTATTTGACTAGCAATATCTAGTAATGCATGTCACCAAAAATGTACTACTCCCTCTGTAGATAAATACATGGTGTTTTATTCCTATCGGCGAGAGAACTTAATGTTTTTTGCTACTCCTAACTAGAGTACTAATATGATTACATGCAATGAACTAAACACTGCATGTCATGTTTGGTAGTCTCAAGTCATTGAAAGCATGCACGGCCCACATCTCTCATTGGTTGATATGTCATGAAATAAGAAACAAGGAGGGAGTTAATGCACCATGCCTAAGTATTTTGGGATTATTTGGTTTTCGTAAGGTGACTTACACAACATTTTTGTTCACATGCATTAACATTTTATTAGTTAAATCAAAGGTTAAAACTTGGCGCAAAATGCAAAGGGGACCAATAAACCAGTAAACATCAAACTTCTCTCGTTTGGCCCCAACTAGAGGTCCGGTGAGATGACTATACTGCACCGACACGGAGGGGGACGCAACTTCATTGACTTACGACAACTGCCTTTGGGTGAATGACACGTGGCCCCAGGGGGTGGCTGGCCCACCTATCATACAGCCAAAGGCAGGTGCAGTAGAGGGCCGAGGAGTAGTACGAAATCCTACGCACCTACGCACGCTAACCAAGGGCTGAGTGATCACTCGAATCGCAAGATCAGTTGACTAGAAGCTATGCTAGACCCATGGAGGCGATGAGCGCGGGCATCAGCCGGCTATGCCAGATGGTCCACGATGCCGGCCTGCGGCCCGGCACCGAGGAACATCTCCAGGTAGTATTGCTTGAGGCCGCCAGGGCGAGGGGCCGCTTGGACGACAGCTTCGTCCCCTTGTTTGACAAGGTCCTCGTCGGTTTCCTCGACAAGTTCACCATCGTCAAGAAGCTTGCGGACGACTTTGACGTAAGCCTCCAGCCGACGTGCCCAGGCTCTGCGATGCCCGCCACCCTCAACGGCCACTATGGTAACAACCTCTTCGACGCACTGGTGGCCCTGCGACTGCCTGCCGTCGCGCCAGAGAATGTCCACCTCGAGGTCACGCTCGCCGCGCAGTGCCTGGCGCAGCAAGACACCATCGACATAATCACCCACGTCTACGCGCAAATCGTCCACAAGGACTACTACATGCAAGAGGAGGACGATAGGACGCTGTCCTTCTTGGAGCGTAGGGCAACCTTGGACGTCACTGTTCAGAAGTACGTTGAGCTCGCCGCCAACGCCGCTGCTCCTCACACATCGGTTGGTGACCCGACGCACTAGGGCGTGAGGATGTCATTGAACGTTGATGGATCCGTATGTATTTTTATCTTTCCGTCAAATCCATGTAGTAGTATATGATACTACAGTAATTATCTTACCTTTTGCATCAACTTCATAATTTTCGTACGTACTCCATGCATGAACGACGCCAGAACCAAACTTCTCATTACTCTAGGCAAAATCATTATTTTCTATCCATCGGTCGCGCCATGGAGCAGAACCAAATTTTACAAGTTACGAGTTAAAAAGGAAAAGCCTGCCGTGTTCACGTCGCACCCCCACATGGTTGGTCCGGCACGCCGCTCAAGCGGGAATGTGTGCGGTGTTGCATTTTCACTTACAAGTGGGACCGCAGTTGAGAAAACCGACTATCGGCAAACCCCCACCCCGCCCACCGTGCGATGGCTAAGAAAACAGAAGGGAGAAGAGATGGCTGTAGCATGGACTCCAAGAAAATTGGTGTCGGATGGGACTCGTGTGGGTGGCGTGTGCCATACTGCTAGATGTGAATGCTAGTTATGGCCCGTGCCACCCCACTATATCGAGCCTATATCGAGGTACGTAGAACAAATTTCCTGCAGTCCATGCTCAGCCCTCCTCTATCTGTCTTCTCAGCCAGCCAGCGGATGCGTAGAGCCCATCGTCTGTTTGCTCACATGCGGCCCCACATGTCAGTGAAAACGCAAGAGGACCCACTGAACCTGCACATCTTTCACCTCGATGTGCTGGTGATGAAAAACAAATCCAATAAAGATCTTCGATGGCCGCTTTTGGAGTTACTCAAGAGTAGTAAGATTCTATTTACAGTTTAACCCAAGATGCACATCTCGTGGCTTCAACTACCACTCTATTTTCTTTCATTCATGACACGACCTGGATGCTGGATGTCCCACGTATCGGCAAAAGGAGGAAGAACTCGACCAAATCTTCGGTTCTGCTCTCGGATTAGACTAGTTGTGCTAACTTAAAATTTTTATTGTGTACTCCCTCCATTCCAAAATACTTGACTTCCATTTGTCCAAAAATGGATGTACCTATATACTAAGACATGTCTAGATACATATATATTTTGAAAAATAGAAGGCATGTATTGTGCAACGGAGGGAGTAGAATGGATGCAAGTTTTTGTATTGGGAAGAAGAGTACATCCATATATTGATAGAGCGCAATTTAGTAGATGTTCTATCACTTTTAGCTAGCACAGACGCAAGATCGAGCCTCCACAGATCAACAATGAATGCATCAAGAAGGCACTAATCCAACTTACAGGAGTAGTAAAATGTATTCTTGTGGTTCTTGTTTTCTTTGGTCCTGCTTTTCTAGTCAAAATTATCGTTGGAGTTCATGCAAAACGGAGGTGCGTTTGGGGTCGTGTGTTGGAGTTGGCCTTACAAGTGGGACTGCAGTTACGGAAACCGACTATCGGCAAACCCCCACCTCGCCCGCCGTGCGATGGCTGAAGTTAGAGAAACGACGAGGTTGAAGAGATTGCTCTAGCACGGACTCCAAGAAATAATATGGTGTCAGATGGATGTCGTGGTGGTGGCGTGTGCCGTACTCCTGGACGTGAATGCTTGTTCTGGCCCATGCCACCCTACTACTCCTACTACTTACTCCTACTAGTATATAGTATACTAGTATCGAGGATTCGAGGTGCTGGTTACGTACAACGAACACATTAACATATGGCTACAGTAAAAACACCCGCCCGACGCGCGAAGCATGTGAAGCTAGTACAAATTTAGAGAAGCGACTCGAAAGCCATTCATAAATTTAGTAAGTTTATCACATGCATATCATTTTATTACATACAATAGGTCATCAACCCACATCGGCAACGAGGATACATTATAAATACTAAAGTTTTCACCACACAACAAATAACAAGCCATGAAATGAACTTCAACTCAACCATTCCACGGCGTTGGAAACGCTTGCTTTGAACCACAAGTGATTCTCTGGGATGGGCCATCCATTGTCGATCTGGAGACCAACGCAGGACTAATCATCCAGGCTTAAGCGGCCTACTATATCAGTACCAGGGTAGGGAACCACCCAAATGTCCGAGGTATAGACACACTTTCTTCTCATAAATGTGTCAACAGCAGTTGGATCGCCTTTCACCATCATTGGATAGTTTTGTCCAAGGAAGAGCGAGTTTTCTTCAAGACTACCAATTCTCTGCCAGGGAGAAGGAGTTGGCGCTAGCACACTAGTATCCATCCCGAATACCATGCAACGGGTGTTGGAATAGGTCCGGAGAGTGCGACCATGGGAGACACCTGCTTCCTTAGCAGTAACATCATCAGTGGGCTGTATACACACAAGAAGAGGTGATCCATCGGAATTAGTTGCCATGCGCCACAGAGTATATGGGTGCTGCTCGTGATCATCACCATCGGCATCTCCCCCTTGGTTATAAAATTTTTCAAGTATAGGTGGTGGGATGTTCACAGGACCTTGGAAACACAAGAAGAAGGTTAATTAGTAAAGGGAAACTTGTTAACCCGCATGCATGTGGATGAAACAATTATAATTACGATGGAAGACAAACGTACCGAAACTACTAGGATGCCATGCAAAAACAGTGCCACGAGTGGTGGCAGCAAACACAAGGCCCTCGTATTGAATTGCATCACAATACTCATCCATGTACAGAAACTGATTTTTGAGCAATATCCATCGAGTCGAACCACGAAGGACGGCAACAAGCTTGTCGAAGATAGCAACAACTTGATAGTTGTTGTAATTCCAAGAGCGGATGGGAACTCGAAAAATTGCTATCTTCTATAGAAGACTGTCACCATGATCGTATTTGAACGTGCGTACATTACCGGTGTGCTCAACCTCTGGGCAGTGTGCTGAGATTTTTGAAAGTGGAGCCCGGTGACGAGTGTACACATTCACAAGTTCCCAATCGCAGTTGGACCCAATGTAAACAACCCAATCTCCATTTGCGCCCGCCCAAGCCTTGCCCTCAAGCGATGGCATCTTAACATCATACATATCATTATCAAGCGGCATCAACTGGCACAGGGTGAGGCCTCCGTCGTGCCGGCGCCAGTCATTAGGGTCACGACGAAGAAGATAGGGGAGATCAAATCGCTCCTTGACTCTTGGGTTCTTTGTAATGATGTTATTAGTTGAGTCGAGAATGGGCTTGAACGAACCTGCCATGCTAGCCGAGGTGATGATGTCGCACCGATCAATGAGTTCCCCCACCACATCATCTTTCAGATCGGGGCAAGAATAACGGGGTCATTTCCGGCCTGTTCCCTCCATGGAGAAGATGGTCGAACAATGGCAGAAGAAAGGGTGAAGGGATGAAGGAAAATGGAGGAGGGAGAGGAAGAGCGCGACAGCAGTTCCAAATCGAGAGGAAAAGGCGAAGAGTCGATGGATAGTTGCGAGTTTGCCACGGTTCACGAAGAGGTGCCCCGGCCTACACGTCCGTTCGGAAATACTCCTACTACTTGCCGTCGTCTCACTGATATGTTGGAACGGGACTACATGTCAACGAAACATGGTGTGTAATTTCTCGTGCAAAATGCAATCTGGCCGCGTTGGCCCGAGGTGCCGCATTAGTTATCGACCTTTATTTTTTTAATGGCATGCCGATCAGTTTTGAAGCACGACTAACTGGTACTGTACGTGGAGAGGATGACAGCAAGGACCTGCCAAGGTCATGGCAGTAGCAAGCAAGTGCCTCCTTATTTCAAGCCAATAAAAAAATGGCTCCTCCTAGTGGATTTCTGACATCTGGGTCCCATGCCATTGTCAACATAGTCAATAAACGAGAGAATTGCACAACGAGAGGCTGACACCAGGGACCCAACAGCTCGCCCAGTTATTTTTGTTTTGGGTTAATTTGATAAATGCCACTCCAAATCTGGTGTATCCTAGAAATGCCACTGCAATTTCCAAACTTTGAAAAATGCCATTTCATGCCATTTCTAGTGGCATTTTTCGAAGTCTGGAGTGGCGTTTTTCAAAGTTTGCAAACTGCAGTGGCGTTTTTCAAAGTTTGCAAAAATTGCAGTGGCATTTTTCAAAGTTTGGAAATTGCAGTGGCATTTTTATGAATCGCCATAATTGGAGTGGCATTTATCTAATTTGTTTTTGAGACGGAAGCAGGGTGTCAACTAGGCTGTGCGTGACACTCTGGCCTGTCTAGACAGCCTTTTCTTTTATGTTTACCACAGACCAACCCAGTAGGTTTTTTCTTTCTGAAAATGGCTAGCCCAGTTCTTTTGTGATTTGTCAAGTAAGTCGCTTTATCAGTCCTGTTGGGCTGCAAATCTTTCAAGATGAGGAGAGCTTCATTGGGCTGGTCGAGAAAATGGCCTATCAGTAATGAGAAATGGGCTGTACATTTTTAAAACACATCAAACCGGCAATTATTTTCAAATATATTTTTTTCATTCCGAGATTTTAAATTGCATTGATTTTTATGCATGGACAATTTATTGGATTTTATATTGATATACATTTATTTTTAAAATCAGTCTGAATGTGACTCGAAATTTCGGGATTAAAAACAGTTCAGACCGCACCGACATATGCAAAATTTTGTATAATTTTTTAACCGTAGCCACAATATGGGATGTAATGCTAACATAAATAATATGGCTCCAAAAAAACCCGTAAGAATTAGCAAATGGGATGTACATTATTTGAAATAATGGCAGATGGGTTGTATGCTGTTTTCCACCGATTTGAGGCTTTCCACAGATGGCCTGTATACTGTTGGATGTCCATCCAACGGCCGTCGTGCTTCTTCAATCTCTGCTCTTCCTGCTCCAGCCGCTCAAACAAGCGCCGGCGGGACTGCCTGCTCCCTCCTCCCCACGGCCGGCTGTGCTGCCGCGCAGGCCTCACCGCCCCACCGTACTCCCATCGCTGGCCTAGCCATCCCTCTACTCACCCACACCTGCTATTATTCTCCGGCGACAGCAGACAAACCAGTAAACCCTCGTACAGTCGTACTCCCCTCCGCATGGGAAACAAAAACAACGGCCGAGTCTTCCCTGCTTCCGTGTCGTTCCCTTCCTAGGCCTCGCCGTCGTCCATCGCCCTGGTGCTCTCGGCGTGGTGTGGTCAGCGTGGTCAACAACCGACATGCATCTAAAGTGGACTGTACGTGGAGAGGCTGACAGCTGGGTCCACGGCCGCACGCAAGGAAATGCCTCCTTATTACGTGCAAAATAATGATTTCCTCCAGCTGACATCTGGGACCCACCGAAATGGCCTCTGTATTTCGCGAAAAAATGTTACCGCCGCTGACAGCTCGGACCCATCAGCTATATCTTCGCACGCAAGGAAGTGCTTCCTTATTACGCACAAAAAAGATGAATACTCCCCCTGCTAGCTGGGACCCAGTATAGTGGGCCTACTAAGTTGACGGGGACGAAGGGCTTTGTCAACTTAGTCAATATGCACGATTCTAGCTCGACTGACCGTACGATGTCCATCCAACGGCCGTAGTGCTTCTTCAACCTCTGGTCTTCTTGCTCTAGCCGCCCAAAGCAGCGCCGGTCGTGCTGCCTTCTCCTGCCTCCCGTGGCCGGTTGTGCTACCGCGAAGGCCTCACCACCCCATACTACTCCCACTGCTGGCCAGGCCATCCCTCCACTCCACTCACCCACACCCCTTGTTATTCTGCGGCGACGGCAGCGCAGCCCAACTAGTGAACCCTCGTACTCCTCTCCGCGTGGGCATCCACTACCACGTCTTCCCCGGCTCCGCGTCCTCCCCTTCCTACGCCTTGCCGTCGTCCACCTCCGTGGTGCTGTCAGCGCGGCGTGGTCAATGTGGTCAACGACCGAATTCCATCGGAAGAATACTGTACGTGGAGAGGCTGACAGCTGGGTCCATGGTAGCCGCAAGGAAGTGCTTCCTTATTACGCGGAAAATAATTATTCCTCCACCTGACAGCAGGGACCCACCGGACGCCCACCAGTATATCGCGAAAAAAACGTTTTCCCCTAACTGCTGGGACCCACCCGACGGGCCACCGTATTTCGCCAAAAAAACGTTATCCCTGCTGTCGGCTTGGACCCACCAGAAGTGCCTCCTTATTACGCACAAAAAATGAATACCCCTTGCTAGCTGGGACCCACCTTGGTGGGAGACTGACTTGTGGGCCTACTAAGCTGACGGGGACGGAGGGCTTCGTCAACTTAGTCAATATGCACGATTCTAGCTCCAGTGACCGTACGATGTCCATCCAACGGCCGTAGTGCTTCTTCAACCTCTGGTCTTCTTGCTCCAGCCGCCCAAACCAGCACTGATCGTGCCTCGTGCTCCTGCCTCCCGTGGCTGGCTACGATGCGGCGGAGGCCTCACCGCCCCTACTACTCCCACCGCTGGCCAGGCCATCCTTCTAGTCACCCACACCCCATGTTATTCTGCGGCGATGGCAGCCTCACACCGCAGCGAACCAGTGAACCCTCGTAGTCCTCTACCCGTGGGCATCCACTGCCGCATCTTCCCCGGCTTCGCGTCGTCCCCTTCCTAGGCCTCTCCATCGTCCACCGCCCTGGTTCTCTCGGCACGGCGTGGTCAACGTGGTCAAGGAACGGCTTCTAATGGACGTGGACTGTATGTGGAGTGGCTGACAGCTGGGTCCATGGCCGCAGCAATGAAGTGCCTCCTTATTACGTGCAAAATAATTATTCCTCCACCTAACAGCGGGGACCCACCGGACGGGCCACCGTATTTCGCGAAAAAAACGTTTGCCCCTGACTGCTGGGACCCACCAGCTACATCTTCGCACGCAAGGAAGTGCCTGACAGTCGGGACCCACCTGGTCGAAGCGTATGTAGCATTGTCATTCTGGTCGCGAACGTGTACGTACATATATACTGGTGGATGTAGAGGCGGACACGTGTCTTAGTAGAGGCGCGCACGTAGCATGTACACGCACGTACAGCGGCCAGGGTGCAAGAAAGAAAATACGGCCACGTATGTGTACATACGGGCGGGGTCTCGAACGCCTACTCGCGCATATGTACGGCCAGGGCTCGTGTACATGGCTGGGTCGGAACGGAGAAACAGGGTTGTCGTCGTGTTCATGGGGAGGCAACGGAATGCGTCGTGTTCATGGGGAGGCAATGGAATGCGTCGTGTTCATGGGGAGGCAACGGAACACGTGGGAGCCAACCGGCTGGGTCGGAACGGAATGCGTGGTCGTGTTCATCGAGAGGGCTTGGACGAAATAGGCGATGGAAACGAGGCCTGGCGTACCGCAAAACGGAGGAAACAACCTTGTGTTCAACCGGCCACGTTCGAAACGGGATCCTGTTCATCGGGAGGGGTCTGGCGTACCGCAAAACGGAGGAAACGGACCTCCTACGGTCAAAACGGGGGTCCTGTTGATCGGGAGGGGTGTGGCGTACTGCAAAACAGAGGAAACGAACTTGTGTTGGAGTGCTACGGTCGAAATGGGGGTCCTGTTCATCAGGAGGGGTGTGGCGTACCACAAAACGGGACTCCACGGGATTCTGTTCATCTCCACCGTCGACCCCCACCAGCCTCCATGAGCTACTGTTCATCCACCGTCGACCTCCTCCAGCCTCCACCTGTGACTGTTCATCCACGGGCTCCTGTTCATCCAGCCTCCACCGCGCGCTACTCCACCGGCTACTGTTCAACCAGCCCTGTCCATGGGCTCCTGTTCAACCACCCCTCCACGGGCTACTGTTCATCCTGCCCTCCACCGTCTACTGTTCATCCTGCCCTCCACGGGGTGGTCCTGTCCATCCAGCCCTCCACGGGGTCCTGTTCATCCAGCCCCAACCGGCTCGATCGATCGGGGTCCTGTTCATCCAGAGGCAACACCACGGGGTCCTGTTCATCCACCCCCACCGGGAACTGTTCATCCAAACCCCCCGCAACGCTCACTGTTCATCTAGAGGCAACATTGATCGGCTTCAGTTAGCACCAGTAGCGAAGTAATCGCTCGATCCGGTTCAGTTAACAACCATCAATCTATCGCTCGGGTTCAGTAACGCGTAGCCTCTAGTGCAATCGCTCGGGTTCAGTTAGAGCCCAACGCCTCGCTCGGGTTCAGTTAGAGCCAGCGCCTCGCACACACACGCGTACGTGTACGAGAGAAGCGTGCATCGCTCAGCCCCCGACCTCCCACCGTAACCGAGAACTCCCCGAAATTTTCCTCCCCCTTGCTTCTACCACGGGTTTTTCCGTCATGGACGGCCCAAAGAATGTCATGCAGCTGCGTCTCCGGCCCTCCCAGGACTAAAAGCCCATTTTCTGTCATGATTTTTTGTCATAGAAGTAGGAGCCCACCACATCTATGATGATACCGGGTTTTGTCACAATTATCATCATAGAAGTGTCATATGTATGACAGAAATTTTTTTCGTTCGGCCCGAAATGTCACGGATGTGTCTTTTTTTTGTAGTGTAGTATCTAAAAATGTTGCCATCTCATCAGCGGTGCCCTGAGAAAATTATTTGGCACTGCTCCAGTAGTTTGTGCACACAACTTTGCTCCACACATCCGAGCAGCCAAGCAGTAAAATACTAAAACTTTATGGCATGAAGGAACTGGGCATCAGAGCAACTAGGTGCTCTGGAGTCCGGTTCCCTGAATTTTTCCTATGGTATCGACTCGGCAGTGCAGGGCACTAATGCCAAATGTAGCAACATTTGGTTTGACACCGGTTTTGGCATACATAGTGGACGACGTTAGTGCTATTAGTTATATGTTACTAAATTTGTGCAAGTCAACACCTGTCAGTATCAATTTGATGTCATCCAAACACTGTCGCTATGCTGGTGCAATTATATTTAGCTTATAAAATGTTCAATTTGTTATTTATAGTACATTACTAAGAACTTGTAGCATTGTTGCAGTTAATTATAGCTTGTGATGTTTCTAAATTTTGTTGTTGTCTCAGTAGCAATTAATTCATTTGCAGATTGATCTTTTTGAGAAGATATGCCATAATTAACGTGTTTCTTTAGTTTTTTAAAATATGTATGTGGTGGTTTTCTATGTTGCTAGAAACCCATTTTCCCTACAATTGTTACAGATTTAGTTTTAAATATTATAGGATGAAAGTAAGTGTTCTTATCTGGAGTGGTTTGATCAAGAGTGGCCGTAGTATTTGAAGGTGTGCCTAGCAAAGCTCTAGAGCATGTATGAGGAAGAGAATAGAGATAAGCTTAGAGGAAGTGTTGTCAACGCTGAACAATATTTCAAGATACAGGAGAAAAAGAGGAAGATGGAGAATGAGCTCAGATTTTTTAAATTAGACTTTGCTAAGATGGTGTTGGCGAAGGAGGAGGCACTTTCCCAGTTGGTTAGTGCAGAACAGGTTCTTATGAACTGAAAGCAGAGGTGGAGAAGACAAACCTGGCTGATCATGCATCAGTCGATTAGGGAAATGAGTATATTGTTCTAATATTACGCTTATGAAGATGAACTAGTTATATGTTGTGCTGTGCTGTTTTCATGTAGTTATCATACTGGGATGTTAAAATATATTTATGTGCCTGGTATGAAATTGCAATTCGATGTGAAATATGAATTTGCGTAATACTATAATTATTAATCGTAAACTAATAAACCTGCTAAATGGGTCATGGAACTTTTACAAACGGTTCTATCAGTAAAAGCGTGTGTGATGGATAGCCCATTGCAAGACAGTTTTGTTCATCGAATCGTGTGCGATATATTTGAATAAAGCAAATAGTTAACGAAGGCAGAGCCTGTGTGATCGTTACACCTATCGCATACGAGGCTATACAGAATACCGTGTGGGATATATATACGCATGGAAAATTTTGTCTGGAATTCACTGTGTGGGATGTGCATACGAACAGAAACATTTGTTTGGGATTCACTGTGTGGGATGTCCATATGAATGGAAACGTTTGTCTGGGATTCACTCTGTGGGATGTGCATACGAACGGAAACGTTTGTCTAGGATTCACTGTGTGGGATGTCCATATGAACGGAAATGTTAGTCTGGGATTCACTGTGTGGGATATACATACGAATGGAAACGTTTCTCTTGGATTCACTGTGTGGGATGTACTTACAAATAGAAATGATTGGGCATGTATAATTGTATGCGATGGCTAGCCTGATCGCGCATGAGCTCATTTTTTCCAGCGTGTGTGACCAGAGGGCCTATCCCTCACAGTTTCTGGGTCATGTGGGAAGGACCCCCCTATCGCCCACACCGGCAAGATGGTTTAAAATGTCGTCGCGAAAAGGGGTTAAAAACCGTTTGTATAGCAACTCACTGTACCAGTGGAGGGAATCTCGGTGCCTCTGCTCGGGTTAGTAGTTTGGGTTAGGGTTTGTTAGTCCCCGCATGTGCGGCGATCGGATGGATGGGGACGCTTCTTCTTAGAGTCTGTCTTTTGAACTCCAATCCTCCTCGAGTACGTCCGTCTGGCCATAGTCGACGAAGCTCCACTATAGATTCATGTCATCTCCTTGGGGCAGTGAGGTTAGGGTTTCTCGTCATGTGGTGAGATTTGGTGTCAGGCGCTTCAGATCTATGTAAGGGTTCAACAAAGACAACTACAACTCCAGGGCACTGGTCCTTAGGGGCACATGCATGAAGACTTCCCAGCTGTTATTGACAAGGTCAAGCCAGCTCCTGTAGGGGAGCGGCGACAACAACGCGTCGACAGCTTGTTCTGGCGATAATAGTGGTCGTTCGGTGGTTCTAGAATCTCAATGCAATTTTTATTATGTTTGAGACGCTTTGTACTTCCGATGAACTTTTACAATAGATATGACAATTTTTTTTCAAAACCCTTGAAATTCATGTGTTCTATGTATATAGGGGCAGAGGGAGTAGTTATTCATTGGCCGTGTGCATGGTGTTTTGGCTCTGAGGAGCATCTGCTCCTAGATGAACAATATATTTGAAACAAATGATGAATTAAATAAGAAAATATGACCTTTTTGGATGTTAGTTGTCCAGAGAGGGGCTTGATATTTTTCATGCGAAAAGGAACACCACTGTTACAAATTGATGTCCAACAATTTTTTTTCACATGTCAAAATGCTTAAATTCTCCCCTAAAAGTTTGTGGACAACATTCGATATGAATACGAACATGTCTAAAACTTTTTGTATTTTTGTAAGAAAAATATTTTTGACGTGTAGGAGTAAGTGCTTCCAGAGCCGAATTAAATATTTGTTCAGTGGTCAAACTTAAGTCTGTCGGATTTCGGGTTCCGCAGACCCTTGAGAGGTTCGAACTCTGGGGTACGTGCGAATAACTCGTCCCCCGTAGTCTGCCAACTCACTAATCTCACGGCCTAGCTCGACGAACTAAATGGAAAGGAGACACGGCGGTTTACCCAGGTTCGGGCGACCTTGCGGTGTAAAACCCTACTCCTGCTTTGTGGTGGATTGGCCTCGATGGGCTGAGGATGAACTAGTACAATGGAGAACAACCTCAGGAGGAGGGGTGTTCTTGGGCTCGAGTGAGATGGTGAGCTAACCAGGGTCGAATCGATCCCCTCTCTATGGTGGTGGCTAGGTCCTATTTATAGTGGCCTTGGTCCTCTTCCCAAAGGAAGGCAGGAAGGGATTCCACAACGGCCAAATTCGAAGGGAGACAACTAGTACATGCCATCCTGACAAAAGTGGTCTTCGCCTGCAAAAGCCTCTGGCCGTGACGCTATGGTGGGCTCGACAATGACCTCCGTCCTGGCGGTCTTGGTCTCGTTGCACCGGAATGGAAACCTTTGGCTGATTCCTCAGGACTCCGTGCCGGCGCCTGCCTCCTTAGCACCAAAGAGGAAACTAGTACACTGCGCCTGCTGGCACCCGCCTGGCCTTGGTCGTCATGGTTCACGTCATCTGAACCTCGCAAGTTGAGGCTTGCATAGGAATATCCTCTCCTCGGGAGCCAGCCTGGGGAGGCTGCTCCTCGTGGAGGTCTTGGTGTCGTCCACCTCGCGAGGCTTGCCCTCCCCCCTCCGCGAGGGTCTCGATTTATTTGTTGCTGAAGCTGGGCCATACCAGGTCATCGATGGAGCCACACCGTGGGCCGTAGGAAGGTAAGTCTGGGTACCCCTGTTCCTAGAACGCCGACAGTAGCCCCCGGGCTCAAGGCATGCTCGAACTTGGCTTCAAGGCGAAGCCAAAGGGCAAGTGCGGAGCACTGCGGGCCCTAACCGCCCGTGGCCTTGGTCGACGCATGGTGATTGAGGGGACATGGGTGTCTTCGCTTCCCAACGCTGCCTCGATAACCATTCTTGGCTGACAAAAAGGCTGGCGCCCGCTGCGGAGCCTTCATTGCCCCTCCTTCGTCTTGCTCCAGATCCCTTTCTTCTTTTGCTTAGAAAACCTCCAGATCTACCGAATCTCCTCCTCAAGCTTGCGCCCGATGGCCACCGACTAGGCGAAGTCCTCGCCCGCGGCCGCGCCCCTGACTTCTTGGTTCGAGCCGGCTCTGAGTGCGTCCACCATCCCGGAAGAGAAGCATCTCGGCACCGTGCTCCCGCTGACGACGAGCGATAGCAACGAGGGGGGAGAGATGGTGCTCCGGGTTGGCTCCATCGAGCCGGCAGCTTTGGGTAACACCTTTTACCCCTTCTTCCAGCACATCATCCTTGCTAGGTTGGTACCTCCTTTCTCTAGCTTCTTCTTTGCCATCCTTCGCCATTACGGGCTCCACGCCCTCCATCTCCATCTCCATCCCAATTCCATCCTCCTCCTGTCGATCTTTGCCTTTTACTATGAGGCGTTCGTGGGAGTGATGCCCTCCGTGACAAGTAGGCCGTCCAGGCCTGCCAGATCGAAGTGCAAGAGGAGGAGCTGAAGGCCCGGGAAGCTGTAGTTTCCGATCGTGACGCCGAGCTAGAGCAAGTGGCCCAGGAGCAGGCCACGGAGCGCAGTCGCCTGGAGAAGCTGAAGAGGGAGGTGGAGGTGGAGAAGGCTTAGCTGGAGGCCAAGAAGAAACTCTTGCCAAGGCTGAGGAGGCAGCCACCGCGAGGCGCGCCGCCTTTGACTCCCTCGAGAAGAGGTCCCACAAGGAACTGCAGGATCTATACGGGAGAGGGTTCAAGGAGCCGCTGGTGCCTTAGGAGGAAGGCCCTGCTGAGCTTCTCCTCAAGCTCATCACGGCACTCGAGGGCATTGTCGTTGGGGTTGGCCCCATGGTGGAGGGAGAAGCCCGTGCGCTCTCCACCTCGTCCGTGACACGCGTCTTCAGCCACCTCCATCTTCGTGACCCCGGCTTCGAACTTGGTGCCTTGCTTGAGCCCGTGGAACCGGAGCGCTACACTGCCGCCACTAAAGCCGTGAAAGACCAGGTGGAGGCCATGCTGCGGAAGTTCCTTGCCGTCAACCCTGCAGGCACGGCTGGTGACAACGACGGCGGCGACGGCGGCGTCGTCATCGACGACGAGGCTCCCTAAATGAGTGATGGTGGCGCCCAGGGCTGAAGACGAAGCTTGATGGCGGCGCCTGCCTCTGTTCGAATCCTGGAACATGTATCGTGCCTCGTGGAGGCGTAAGAACTTGTGCTTGGTACTGTTAAGAAACAATATGTTTTGTAATAATTTGCTAAGGTTCTGCAATTTCCTTTCCGTTTGCTTTAGTGTTCTGCGTCGGCAGGGCCCGGCCCCGCGCATACCTCAGCCGCCATTGGGTCGCCTGGATCACCAGGACGAGACCAAGGGGTGAGGGGCTACGTGACCAGTTAGGCTCCTGAGTCATGATGCTCAGGAGTCCCCCTTGATGTACAAACAACCCTCGGGAAGGAGATGCGAGAGTAGGCCCTAGCATTCTGCGTCCGCAGGGCCCGGCCCCGTGCATACCTTAGCCGCCATTGGGTTGTCCGGATCACTAGGACAAGACCAAGGGGTGAGGGGCTACGTGAACAGCTAGGCTCCTGAGTCGCGATGCTCAAGAGTCCCCCTTGACGTACAAACATACCTCCATACCTTTCCTCGCCGAGGTCCCGCTCAGGAGGGGCGCATGAAGACCAGGTCAGAGGGACCTGGCAGGGTGGCGTGCGCTGGGCGTGACCAGAGCGTAGCCCCCGTGCCCAGCCCCCTCGTGCGACTCTCCCGAAGGGAAAGCGTTGTGGTGAGGCTGAACACTGAGCCTGTCAGCTCCCTGAGGTTATTGCGGCCGTGAGGCCACCCTAGTTTTTTATCACCAGCGCGGAGCATGGCGCTTCCGCTCTTGCACGAGCACAACCGCTCCTCAACTGTGTCGACTACGAGCACAGAGCATGGTGCTTCCACTGGTGCGTGGGTGGGGGCTCCCTCTGAGTGGAGCCCCCGGGGCGTGTACAACCCCGCCTAGACACGTGGCTTGCATGGTAGGGCTAGCTAGAGGAGGTGTGTATGGGCACTCGTGAGTCAGCGCAGGAATCACGAGGCCCTACCTCAAGGCGGGTTGCACCCGAATTTGAGTAGGAACACTTGCGATAGTCCTGCGAGATGGTTAGGCAACTGTCGGATTTCGGGTTTCGGCAAATCCCTTGAGGTTTGAACACTGGGGTGCACACAAAGATCTCTCCTCCCTCTAGCTCGTGCATGTCGTGATCCCACGGCCTAGCTCGACGAACCCAAAGAACAGGAGACACAAGAGTTTATACTGGTTCGGGCCACCGATGTGTTGTAATACCCTACTCTAGTGTGGTGTGGTGGATTGCCTCTTGGGCTGAGGATGAATAGTTACAAGGGAAGAATAGCTGTCGGCATTCTAGGAATGGGGGTCCCCAGACTTGCCTGCTTGCGGCCCGCGGCGTGGCTGAGCCAGCGGGCCGTACGAGCCATCTTCACCAACAAAGCGCCCAAGACCCTCGCGAGGGGCCAAGCCTCACGAGACAGACGACGCAAGACCTCCTCTGGAGTGGCCTAGCTAGGCAGGCTCACGAGGAGCGGAGATATCAAGGCGAGGCAAACCTCACGAGGCTCTCGTGACATGAGCCGTGACGATCGACACCAGGCGGGCGCCAGGCGGGCTCCAGTGCGCATAACGTCCTTGTTTCCTCTTTGGTGCAAAGGGGGCAAGCACAGCCGCGGAGTACCGAGGCCTCAGGCAAAGGTTGCCATTTCGCTGCAACAAGACCAAGACCATGGACTGTAAGACGAAGGTCATCATGGAGCCCAGAACAACGTCACCACCAGAACTTTGTGCAGGCGGAGACTACTTTTGTCAGGATAGCTTGTACTAGCTGTCCCCCTTCAAATTAGCCCTCCATTGTTGGCTCCCTTCCCGCTCAATATTTGGGAAGAGGACCAGGGCCTCTATAAATAGGACTAGCCACCACAGTGGAGGGGGGATCACCGGATTGGATCTTAGAGAAAGAGAGACCACCCCCACACCGACAAGCTCACCGAGCACAAGAACGCCTCACCCTCAGGAGGCCGTTCTTCCCTTGTATTGTTCATCATCAGCCCAAGAGGCAATCCACCACCACCACACTGGAGTAGGGTATTACACCACAACGGCGGCCCGAACCAGTATAAACCCCGTGTCCTTCTGTGTTGTGAGTTCGTCGAGTTCGTCCGCAAGATCTTAGCGAGCTAGAGCGTAGATCGGTTGGAGGGAATGACTTCGCGCGCACCCCAGTGTTTGAACCTTAAGGGTCTGATGGAACCCCACATCCCAACATTTGGCGCGCCAGGTAGGGGTGCGCCGGAGCCTTTTCTCCGCCAATCAGCTCTCCGACGTTCACCGGCTACGATGTTTGGCGACCCAAGAGCCGGATCCGACCGCTAGGCAGCCTGGCCGGCCCGGATGGCGCCGCCTGCCCATGAAGATCTCGACCCCGCACCCCAGGCGGCGCGGGCGTCACAAAGCTCCGCCAGGCATGGACAGGGCAGCCAAGCATCATCCACCCTCTCCCCGCGGCAAGCATGAGCCGCGGCGAGAGCAACGAGTCACGCCGCAGCAACGGCGCCGCACTCACGGCGGGAGCAAGCGAACATGCGGGCGGCACTCACAGTGGCAAGGGAGCTACTGCGATGCAGGCTAATGGAGAGCGGCCGGGACACACTGCTTGAGCGTGTTGTAGAGCTGCTGGACGCAGCAATGTCGGGAGCGCCACCCTTCAGCTATCGACTCCCCCAGGCCAATGCAAGGTCGTGCGGCAAGCCTCACCATATCTGCGCGCCATCGACTACGCCCGGGGGCTTCGCCAACATCAGCACGGCTGGCGGCGTAGGGGGTGCCAATCCCCCCATGCCGCCCTCGAGAAGCACGAGCGCAAGCGTCACCCCCATGGTCCCAGCCGGATGCCGTATTATCATCCCCAGGACGCCATCATGGGTGGAGCAACATGGAGTGTGGGGCACCAGGGCGAGGTATTCGGGGTGACAGCCCTGGAAGCCTACGTGCCCTGCATGATGGACCAAGGGTACGCACCAGAGGACGACATCGGCTCATTCGTTGGAGAAGATTGGGGAGAAGGGGCGCTAGGAGTCGAAGCCATCCAAGAGCCAGCGGAGAACCACAACGATCACGCCAGCGACGGCAACTACAAGGTACCGCTAACCTCTCAGGAACAGGTTTATGCTAACCATGGGCTACAGATGAATCATGTTGCAGCACTGATCGACGACCCCGACATGGCGGCACCCGTCTCAACAAGGGAGACACGCTGGGGGCCACCGAGAGGGAGCCAGGAGCAAGGCCCCTCCCAAAGGCACGTGAAACCAGGGGACACCCGGAGGTAGGCCCTCTTCCGGGGTGGCTTCAACGACCCTTCCCCCGGCAGAGGACCCGTGGTCGCCGAGGGAACCGCTGGCGTCCTCTTTGCCTCCTTTGTGCCACCCTGGTCTCCGGCCGGCTCAAAGGAGGTCAAGAGTGGCGCAAGGCGGGGCCCTCGTCTGGCGATATGAAGCAAGGCCAGTACCTGTGAAGAAGGCTCGGTGCCTGTGAAGCTCGCCGCCCATGACACTCTCACGTAATAATGAGTTGGGGCTGTACACGCCCCGGAGTCTCAGGAGCGCCGCTCTCAAGCCCTGGGCTCCCTCCCACTTAGCTCCGCGCTGGTGAGAAGACTTGAAGACCCGAAGACTAGAATAGGTGCCGGATGCGGCCTTTTGCTTTGGATCTCTCTTTCTGTGGCTTTGCTTTCTGATTCTGGACTTAAGTTGAAGCTGAATTTTAATCGTTGCACGCGGGGGGTGCCTTTTCTCTTTAGAGCCGCTTTTCGCCTTCTGGATCTTGTTTGGTTTGGGACTCATGTCCGTCGCCTCTCCCTCACAAAGCTCCTTGCGAGCCGGACCGCGCAGAGCACACGCTAGATCTACGCCTAGTGCTCACCCCTTCCGCCCCCTTCAAACAGGGCGATAAGCGCCGCAGGATTCGCAGGAACTCGTCGCCTCACGACCCAGCTCTAAGCAGACGCTGACTAAGGTAATCCATGTCTGATAACTCACCCCCAGCTTCACGAGCTCACAAGGACACATACCCACAACACGAAGGAAAGTAAAAACTGCAATTTGCTTACACGAGGGGCTCCCCCTTGATGTCTACTACACAACCTTCTTCTTGTAGACGTTGTTGGGCCTCCAAGTGCAGAGGTTTGTAGACAGTAGCAAATTTCCTTCAAGTGGATGACCTAAGGTTTATCAATCCGTAGGAGGCGTAGGATGAAGATGGTCTCTCTCAAGCAACCCTGCAACCAAATAACAAAGAGTCTCTTGTGTCCCCAACACACCCAATACAATGGTAAATTGTATAGGTGCACTAGTTCGGTGAAGAGATGGTGATACAAGTGGTATATGGATGGTAGATAAAGGTATTTGTAATCTGAAATTATAAAAATAGCAAGGTAACTAATGATAAAAGTGAGCGTAAATGGTATTGCAATGCGTTGAAACAAGGCCTAGGGTTTATACTTTCACTAGTGCAAGTCCTCTCAACAATAATAACATAATTGGATCACATAACTATCCCTCAACATGCAACAAAGTGTCACTCCAAAGTCACTAATAGCGGAGAACGAACGAAGAGATTATGGTAGGGTACGAAACCACCTCAAAGTTATTCTTTCCAATCAATCCGTTGGGCTATTCCTATAAGTGTCACAAACAGCCCTAGAGTTCGTACTAGAATAACACCTTAAGACACAAATCAAGCAAAACCCTAATGTCACCTAGATACTCCAATGTCACCTCAAGTATCCGTGGGTATGATTATACGATATGCATCACACAATCTCAGATTCATCTATTCAACCAACACATAGAACCTCAAGGAGTGCCCCAAAGTTGCTACCGGAGAATCACAACGAAAATGTGTGCCAACCCCTATGCATAGGTTCATGGGAGGAACCCGCAAGTTGATCACCAAAACATACATCAAGTGAATCACGTGATATCCCATTGTCACCACAGATATCGACGGCAAGACATACATCAAGTCTTCTCAAATCTTTAAAGACTCAATCCGATAAGATAACTTCAAAGGGGAAACTCAATCCATTACAAGCGAGTAGAGGGGGGAAGAAACATCATAGGATCCAAATATAATAGCAAAGCTTGCGATACATCAAGATCGTACCATCTCAAAGAACACGAGAGAGAGAGATCAAACACATAGATACTGGTACATACCCTCAGCCCCGAGGGAGAACTACTCCCTCCTCGTCATGGAGAGCACCGGGATGATGAAGATGGCCACCGGGGAAGGATTGCCCCCTCCGGCAGGGTGCCGGAACGGGTCTAGATTGGCTTTCGGTGGCTACAGAGGCTTCTGGCGGCGGAACTCCCGATCTATTGTGTTCACGGATGTTTTTAGGGTATATGGAGATATATATAGGCGGAAGAAGTACGTCAGGGGGGCCACGAGCGGCTCACGAGGGTGGAGGGCGCGCCCAAGGGGGGTGAGCGCGCCCCCTGCCTCGTGACCTCCTCGCAGATCCCCCAACGTGCACTCCAAGTCTTCTCGGCTTCTTTCCTTCAAAAAATGAGTTCTGTGAAGTTTCAGGTCAATTGGACTCCGTTTGATTTTCCTTTTCTTCGAAACCCTAAAACAGGGTAAAAACAGAAACTGGCACTGGGCTCTGGGTTAATAGGTTAGTCCCAAAAATGATATAAAAGTGTATAATAAAGCCCATAAACATTCAAAACAGTAAATAATATAGCATGGAGCAATAAAAAATTATAGATACGTTGGAGACGTATCAACATCCCCAAGCTTAATTCCTGCTCGTCCTTGAGTAGGTAAATGATAAAAAAACAGAATTTTTGATGCGGAGTGCTACTTGGCATAATTTCAATGTGATTCTTCTTAATTGTGGTATGAATATTGAGATCCATAAGATTCAAGACAAAAGTTCATATTGACATAGAAATAATAATACTTCAAGCATACTAACTAAGCAATTATGTCTTCTCAAAATAACATGGCCAAAGAAAGCTATCCCTACAAAATCTTATAGTCTGGCTATGCTCCATCTTCACCACACAAAATATTTAAATCATGCACAACCCCGATGAGAAGCCAAGCAATTGTTTCATACTTTTGATGTTCTCAAACTTTTTCAATCTTCACGCAATACATAAGCGTGAGCCATGGACATAGCACTATAGGTGGAATAGAATGGTGGTTGTGGAGAAGACAAAAAGGGAGAAGATAGTCTCACATCAACTAGGCGTATCAACAGGCTATGGAGATGCCCATCAATAGATATCAATGTGAGTGAGTAGGGATTGCCATGCAACGAATGCACTAGAGCTATAAATGTATGAAAGCTCAAAAAAGAAACTAAGTGGGTGTGCATCCAACTTGCTTGCTCATGAAGACCTAGGGCATTTTGAGGAAGCCCATCATTGGAATATACAAGCCAAGTTCTATAATGAAAGATTCCCACTAGTATATGAAAGTGACAACATAGGAGACTCTCTATCATGAAGTTCATGGTGCTACTTTGAAGCACAAGTGTGGTAAAAGGATAGTAGCATTGCCCCTTCTCTCTTTTACTCTCATTTTTTTATTTGGGCCTTTTCTCTTTTTTTATGGCCTCTTTTCTTTCCCTTTTTTATTTGGGCTTCTTTGGCCTCTTTTATTTATTTTTCGTCCGGAGTCTCATCCCGACTTGTGGGGGAATCATAGTCTCCATCATCCTCTCCTCACTGGGACAATGCTCTAATAATGATGATCATCACACTTTTATATACTTACAACTCAAGAATTACAACTCGATACTTAGAACAAGATATGACTCTATATGAATGCCTCCGGTGGTGTACCGGGATGTGCAATGATGCATGAGTGACATGTATGAAAGAATTATGAACGGTGGCTTTGCCACAAATACAATGTCAACTACATGATCATGCTAAGCAATATGACAATGATGAAACATGTCATAATAAACGGAACGGTGGAAAGTTGCATGGCAATATATCTCGGAATGGGGAAATGCCATAATAGGTAGGTATGGTGGCTGTTTTGAGGAAGGTATATGGTGGGTTTATGGTACCGGCGAAAGTTGCGCGGTACTAGAGAGGCTAGCAATGGTGGATGGGTGAGAGTGCGTATAATCCATGGACTCAACATTAGTCATAAAGAATTCACATACTTATTGCAAAAATCTATTAGTTATCGAAACAAAGTACTACGTGCATGCTCCTAGGGGGATAGAATGGTAGGAAAAGACCATCGCTCGTCCCCGACCGCCACTCATAAGGAAGGCAATCAATAAATAAATCATGCTCCGACTTCATCACATAACGGTTCACCATATGTGCATGCTACGGGAATCACAAACTTTAACACAAGCATTTCTCAATTTCACAACTACTCAACTGGCATGACTCTAATATCACCATCCTCATATCTCAAAACAATTATCAAGCATCAATTTCTTTTTAGTATTCAACACACTCATAAGAGAATTTTATTATTCTTGAATACCTAGCATATTAGAATTTTAAGCAAATTACCATGCTATTTAATACTCTCAAAATAATCTAAGTGAAGCATGAGAGTTCATCTATTTCTTCAAAATAAAACTACCACCATGCTCTAAAAGATATAAGTGAAGCACTAGAGCAAATGACAAACTACTCCGAAAAATATAAGTGAAGATCAATGAGTAGTTGAATAATTATGCAACTATGTGAAGACTCTCTAACATTTAATAATTTCAGATCTTGGTATTCTATTCAAACAGCAAGCAAAGCAAAATAAAATTACATTCTAAGAATGGCAAACATCATGTGAAGAAGCAAAAACTTAGGATCAACCGAAACTAACCGATAGTTGTTGAAGAAGAAAGGTGGGATGCCAACAGGGGCATCCCCAAGTTTAGATGCTTGAGACTTCTTAAAATATTATCTTGGGATGACTTGGGCATCCCCAAGCTTGAGCTTTTGTGTCTCCTTAATTCCTCTCATATCACGGTCTCCCTAAATCTCAAAAGCTTCATCCACACAAAACTCAACAAGGACTCGTGAGATAACTTAGTATAAACCATTGCCAGAACCTTATCATACTCTACTGTAGCAAATCACTAAAATTATTATTCAACATTGCATACTAAATGCCTCTGCATATTTAATAGTCCTATCCTCAAATAGAATCATTAAAGAAGCAAACATATTCAAACAATGCAAACATAACAGCAATCTGCCTAAACAGGATAGTCTGTAAAGAATGCAGCAACATCCATACTTCCATAGATCCAAAAATTATAAAAGAAAATTCCCACTGTAGTAAATTTATCAGAGCTTAATATGCAAAAGGTTTCAATATTTTATCACATTCTGAATTTTCTAGGGAATTATTTCAACAGCGGTAAACTTTCTGTTTTCAAACAGCAACATGTATACTTGTAACATAGGCATAGTAAAGGCTATCAATGCCAATTTTATTGAAATAAAAGATGCAAAACATTGTTCTAAATAACAGCAAGCAAATCCTAACAAAATAAATTGATGCTCCAAGCAAAACACATATCATGTGGCGAATAAAAATATAGCTCCAAGTAAAGTTACCGATGAACGAAGACGAAAGAGGGGATGCCTTCCGGGGCATCCCCAAGCTTAGGATTTTGGTTGTCCTTGAATATTACCTTGGGGTGCCTTGGGCATCCCCAAGATTAGGCTCTTGCCACTCCTTATTCCATAGTCCATCGAATCCTTACCCAAAACTTGAAAACTTCACAACACAAAAGTTAACAGAAAACTCGTAAGCTCCGTTAGTATAAGAAAATAAATCACCACTTCAAGGTACTGTAATGAACTCATTTTTTATTTATATTGGTGTTAAACCTACTGTATTCCAACTTATCTATGGTTTATAAACTATTTTACTAGCCATAGATTCATCAAAATAAGTAAACAACACATGAAAAACAGAATCTGTCAAAAACAGAACAGTCTGTAGTAATCTGGATCAAACGTATACCTATGGAACTCATAAAATTCTCTAATAAATTTCTGGACCTGAGTAATTTATCTATTAATCATATTCAAAAATAATTAACTAAATATCACTCTCCAAATAAAATTGGCAGCAATT
The DNA here is from genome assembly GCF_003073215.2 of Triticum urartu. Taxonomy (NCBI): domain Eukaryota; kingdom Viridiplantae; phylum Streptophyta; class Magnoliopsida; order Poales; family Poaceae; genus Triticum; species Triticum urartu. The sequence goes on from NC_053023.1 coordinate 468,700,346, forward strand.
ATCGTGAGCGCTAAAGTTTCTGTTTTTTACAGCATGATCAACAAGACTTCACCCAAGTCTTCCCAAAGGTTCTACTTGGCACAAACACTAATTAAAAACATAAAACCACATCTAAACGGAGGCTATATGAATTATTCATTAATAAACAGGAACAAAAAGCAAGGAACTAAAATAAAATTGGGTTGCCTCCCAACAAGCGCTATCGTTTAATGCCCCTAGCTATGCATGATGATTTCAATATGCTCACATAAAGGATAAGAATTGAAATATAAAGAGAGCATCATGAAGAATATGACTAGCACATTTAAGTCTAACCCACTTCCTATGCATAGGGATTTTGTGAGCAACCAACTTATGGGAGCAATAATCAACTAGCATAGGAAGGTAAAGCAAGCAAAACATCAAAATTTTAAGCACATAGAGAGGAAACTTGATACTATTGCAATTCCTACCAGCATATGCTCCCCCCTCATAATAATTTTCAGTAGTATCATGAATTAATTCAACAATATAACCAACACCTAAAGCATTCTTTTCATGTTCTACAAGCATAGAAAATTTATTACTCTCCACATAAGCAAAATTCTTCTCATTAATAGTAGTGGGAGGAAACTCAACAAAGTAACTATCATGGGATTGAAACTTGAAATCAAGATGACAAGTTTCATTGTTATCATTATTCTTTAAAGCATACATGTCATCACAATAATCATCATATATAGTAGGCATGCTTTCATCATAACAAATTTGCTCATCAAAACTTGGGGGACAAAAAATATCATCTTCATCAAACATAGCTTCCCCAAGCTTGTGGCTTTGCATATCATTAGCATCATGGATATTCAAGGAATTCATACTAACAACATTGCAATCATGCTCATCATTCAAATATTTAGTGCCAAACATTTTATAGATTTCTTCTTCTAGCACTTGAGCACAGTTATCCTTTCCATCATACTCACGAAAGATATTAAAAAGGTGAAGCGTATGAGACAAATTCAATTCCATTTTTTATAGTTTTCTTTTATAAACTAAACTAGTGATAAAACAAGAAACTAAAAGACTCGATTGCAAGATCTAAAGATATACCTTCAAGCGCTAACCTCCCTGGCAACGGCGCTAGAAAATAGCTTGATGTCTACTACACAACCTTCTTCTTGTAGACGTTGTTGGGCCTGCAAGTGCACATGTTTGTAGGACAGTAGCAAATTTCCCTCAAGTGGATGATCTAAGGTTTATCAATCCATAGGAGGCGTAGGATGAAGATGGTCTCTCTCAAGCAACCCTGCAACCAAATAACAAAGAGTCTCTTGTGTCCCCAACACACCCAATATAACGGTAAATTGTATAGGTGCACTAGTTCGGCGAAGAGATGGTGATACAAGTGGTATATGGATGGTAGATAAAGGTATTTGTAATCTGAAATTATAAAAACAGAAAGGTAAGTAACGATAAAATTGAGCGTAAACGGTATTGCAATGCGTTGAAACAAGGCCTAGGGTTCATACTTTCACTAGTGCAAGCCCTCTCAACAATGATAACATAATTGGATAACATAACTATCCCTCAACATGCAACAAAAGAGTCACTCCAAAGTCACTAATAGCTGAGAACGAACGAAGAGATTATGGTAGGGTACGAAACCACCTCAAAGTTATTCTTTCCAATCAATCCGTTGGGCTATTCCTATAAGTGTCACAAACAGCCCTAGAGTTCGTACTAGAATAACACCTTAAGACAAAAATCAACCAAAACCCTAATGTCACCTAGATACTCCAATGTCACCTCAAGTATCCGTGGGTATGATTATACGATATGCATCACAGAATCTCAGATTCATCTATTCAACCAACACATAGAACCTCAAAGAGTGCCCCAAAGTTTCTACCGGAGAATCACGACGAAAACATGTGCCAACACCTATGCATAGGTTCATGGGAGGAATCCGCAAGTTGATCACCAAAACATACATCAAGTGAATCACGTGATATCCCATTGTCACCACAGATATCCACGGCAAGAGATACATCAAGTGTTCTCAAATCTTTAAAGACTCAATCCGATAAGATAACTTCAAAGGGGAAACACAATCCATTACAAGAGAGTAGAGGGAGGAATAAACATCATAGGATCCAAATATAATAGCAAAGCTCGCGATACATCAATATCGTACCATCTCAAGAACACGAGAGAGACAGAGAGAGATCAAACACATAGCTACTGGTACATACCCTCGGCCCCGAGGGAGAACTACTCCCTCCTCGTCATGGAGAGCACCGGGATGATGAAGATGGCCACCGGGGAAGGATTGCCCCCTCCAGCGGGGTGCCGGAACGCGTCTAGATTTGCTTTCGGTGGCTACGGAGGCTTCTGGCGGCGGAACTCCCGATCTATTGTGTTCACAGATGTTTTTAGGGTATGTGGAGATATATAGGCGGAAGAAGTACGTCAGGGGGGCCACGAGGGGCTCAGGAGGGTGGAGGGCGCGCCCAGGGGGTGGGCGCGCCCCCTGCCTCGTGACCTCCTCGCAGATCCCCCGACATGCACTCCAAGTCTTCTGGGCTTCTTTCCTTCCAAAAATGAGTTCCATGAAGTTTCAGGTCAATTGGACTCCGTTTGATTTTCCTTTTCTTCGAAACCCTAAAACAGGGTAAAAACAGAAACTGACACTAGGCTCTGTGTTAATTGGTTAGTCCCAAAAATGTTATAAAAGTGTATAATAAAGCCCATAAACATTCAAAACAGTAAATAATATAGCATGGAGCAATCAAAAATTATAGATACATTGGAGACGTATCACCCCTCTCAAAATGCTCTCACAAGTTTTCCAAGGGCCATGCCCGAGTTTTGCATGCAGAATAGAACAACATGAGAATATGGGATCAGCCAGAGATATCGCTCGCTGCGTCGTCCAGGGATGCGTCGCTCACATCGTCATCACCTTCGTCGGAATCGTCGCCATCGTCGGCGACGCCCCCATCGCCGTCGTGGACCACGTCACCTTCGTCTGCGACGACCACAACCCCATCGTTCTCCGAGGTGAAGGCCCTGACCAACGCGTCGACATGGTCCTCCACCCAATGTGCCAAGTCGCCCCGGATGGCAATGGGCACTGGAGCAATGGTGGTGTCGAAGTCGAAGTTGGGGTCAGCGTTCAGGAGGTGGCTGAATATGCGGGAGAAGGCGCGCTGAAGCAGGCCATGACCCCTCTCTTCCACAAGCTGCCGAGCTCTGGCAGATTGAGCCTCTAGGCGCGTCACCACCTCGGTGAAGAAGGTCAGGTGGCTGGCGTAGTCACTCGAGTGAGGGGTCGGGGCGTTCTCGTCGCAGATATAGCCCAGGGCAGTGTTGGCCTTGTTCCGAAGTTCTTGAAGCATGGGGGCATGCTCGCGCTCTAGCTTCGGCGTTGGAGCACTTCTTCTCTGTTTTGCCAAGCGACAGCCTCGGCATCGTAAATTCGCCTCCGGAGAGAATGCAGCTCGGCGCGGGCGGAGGCCAGGCCCGCCTGCGCCGTAACTAGGGCGGTGGTTGTGGCCTCAGCACGCCTCTCGACCTCATCCAACCTGGGCCTGAGGGCGGCGGCCCTGCCCGCGCCCTCGTGTCCGGCGAGCTCCAGCCTCAAGACGTACCTGCCCTCCAGATTAGCGCGAACCACGGCTACCCGGCGATTGATCTCTTCTTCGACTCCGGCCTCGTGGGCCCCGACGACATCTTTAGCTTGAGCGACTTGACGCTCCCTCGTCTCCAGCCGCTCGAGCTCGAGGATGCACAACACGGCCTCTAGGGCCAGCGTCTCTTTGCGCCGCCGGACCTCCTCTTCCTCCGCAGGCGTCCCCCTCATCGATGCAAGGGCGCCCCCGCGCGCCTCAACTTGCTGCTCAAGGGACGCGCTCCAGGCCTGGAGCTCCCACGCGCGCTCCTCCGCAGCCTCGCGGCGGCGGTCGGCCTCGTGAGATTCCTCCAAAGCTCGCGAGCGGGCCTCATTGGCAAGCTTGTGGGACGCCTCTGTCGGATTTCGGGTTCCGGCAGACCCTTGAGGTTTGAACACTGGGGTGCGCGCGGAGATCTCTCCCCTACCGATCTACGTCCGGTCCTCTCGTGCAAACTAAGATGAAAATGATGAACAACACAAGAGACACGAGGTTTATACTGGTTCGGGCCACCGTTGTGGTGTAATACCCTACTCCAGTGTGTGGTGTGGTGGATTGCCTCAGGGGGCTGATGATGAACAGTACAAGGGAAGAACAGCCTCGCAAGAGGTGTTCTTGAGCTGGTGCGATGAACTGCTAGGGTGAGTTCAGTCGCCTCTCTCTCTCTGCTAGGGTTCTACCAGATTTCTAGATGTTTGTCTGCCCGTCTCTCTCTCTCTTCTCGGTCTCTAGATGTCTCTACTCTGTGGTGGCTAGCTCTATTTATAGAGGCCCTGGGCCTCTCTCTGAATAATTGAGCGGGAAGGGCGCCAACAATTGGCCATTTTGAAGGGGAACATGTAGTACAAGTTATCCTGACCAAAGGTGGTCTTCGGCTGCCAAAAGCACTGGTGATGACGCCGTCCTGGGCTCCACAGTGACCTCCATCCTGCCGCTCTGCTGGTCTTGGTCTCGTTGCACCGGAATGGCAACCTTTGCCTGATGCCTTGGCCTGTGCTTGCCCCCTTTGCACCAAAGGGGAAACAAGGACCCTGCGCAGGCAGGCTCCCGCCTGGCGCCCGCCTGGCCTTGATCGTCATGGCTTGCATCATGGGATCCTCGCGAGGTACCCTTGCATTGATCTCTCCGCCTCCTCGCGAGCCTACCTGATGAGGCTTCCTCTAAGGAAGCTTCCTGTCGTTCGCCCCGCGAGGCTTGGCCCCTCGCGAGGGTCTTGAGCTTGGGCTGATGAAGATGGGCCGCGCTGGGCCCCCACCTGAGCCACGCCGCGGGCCGCAGGCAGGCAAGTCTGGGGACCCCCATTCCCAGAACACCGACAGTAGCCCCCGGGCCCAAGGCGCGCGCGGGCTTGCCTTAGCAGAGAAGCGAAGAGGCAAGCGCGAAGCGCCGTGGGCCCTAATAGCCTGTGGCCTTGGGTGCCGCATGGCGGTTGATTGGACGTGGGCGTCTACGCTTACCCATGATGCCTCGGCAACTTCACGACTGACAAAAAGGGGGTGCCGGGGCCAGGCTTATTTGCCCTGCTCTCGTCTGTCTTGCCCTAGATCCCCTTTCTCGTTCTCCTTCCTCTTGCTCCCAAAATCCTCCAGATCCGTCTCAATCCTTCGCATCCGGCATGCCATGGCGCCTCGCAAGTCCCCGGCTGATGCTTGGTACTCGCCGGCCCTGGATTCCCCGAATTTGTCGGAGAAGAACCTTGCCCTCGCGTGCCTGATGACGATGGCGCAGGGCAGCGAGGAGGCGACTGTGCTCAAGGTCGGCTCTGACTAGCCTGAGGGCAAGGGGAGCACCTTCTACCCGTTCTTCGTGAGCGCCATTGTCGCTGGTCTGGTGCCTCCTTTCTCTGAGTTCTTCCATGCCGTTCTCCGCCAATACAACTTGCAGGCTCTACATCTCCACCCCAACTCTGTCCTTCTCCTGGCGATTTTCGCCTACTATTGCGAGGCTCATGTTGGTGTGAAGCCCTCGATGGCCTTGTTGTGCCACTTTTTGTCCCTCCGGGTTTCTGGCGCTCAGGTCTCCGCATGCGCGAGCTTCATTGCACACTCCAGCTCCAACGCCATCTCAAAGCCTGGGAAGAGGATCGATGGCTACCGGAGCAAGTGGGTCATGATGGATGTCGGGCGCCTCCACCCTCATCTGGTATTTCCCACGGGGCAACCTAAGTCCATTGACGCATGGTCCCGCGCAGAGCTCGTCGACTCTCGCACGAAGGTGGTGTTAAGGAGGATGAACGCGGACCTGAGGCCGAGCAACTCGGAAGCGGTGAAGCTGACCGGGACCACGCTCCTGAGGGAGTTCTTGGAGCACCGGGTGGCTCCGCTCCAGGAGCACTCGCTCCCACGGTGGAGGCTTGGAGGAGCAGACGCCACCCTGTGCCTGAGCTCCGAGGCCCTGACCGATGAGGATCTGGCTGCGGCCTTCCATTCCTTGGTTGGGGGAGACGTGGCGATCCCGGTGGGCACCCCCATCCCCCTGTTTCTTCATTACGACCGGGACCAGGTGGTGAACACCATGCCCACCTTCAACGGTGAAGGGCTGGTGCCTGCGGCAGCTCCCGAAGATCTGGCGGTCTTGGCGATGGTGAACCTGTCCTCCGGCAGCTCCAACGGGGGAAAGAGGGAAGAAGAGGCGGAGGAGGAAGCGTCCGACTCGGAGGAGACTGGCGAGGATTGGGGGAGTCCTTCCCTCGGCGCAGATCCCAGGCCCTCCGCTCCATGCCGGACGACGACGAGGCCAGCGCCAGGCGAGGAAGGGAGGGCTCTTCCTCGGTCACGAGGAAGGGCAGGTCGAGCCTGGTTCCCCCAGAGTCTGCTCTGGTCCCTGGGGGGTCCAAGGCCAGCTCCATCCCTCCTGACGCACCTTCTGCTTCCGGGCCCCCAAGGCTGACCCCCGTTGCACGCTCTCGGGCTTCAAGTTTGGCCGGAAGTTGCTTGAGTCCACGGACGACGTCTAGTAGGTTCTCGATTCGTGCACTGCTTGGTTTTTGCCGCAGAGGCTTGACGTTTGCGCTCTTTTACCAGGGCGGCACCTGCTGCCAAGAGGTTGAAGGAGGCTTCTACGGCCCCGCTTGGGGCGAATCCGTCTGCCGGGGCGACGCCTTCGGCTGTTGGGGGAGAGGACGACGAGGCCCGCACCTCTCCAACCCTACCACCCTCACGAAGCCAACTGGGGCACGCCGGCGAGGAGTCAGCCCCCGTGGCCCCGCTGTACCTGGAGTCGACTGTGCCCAACGCTGCGGCCGTGGCGGCCAAGGCTCAGGAGGTCCCTTCCTGCCAAGCCGTGGCCACGCTGCCATCTTATCCGCCTATTCTACAGGTTCTTGTCTCTTCTGCTCCCTCCGCCGCTGTCTTGGGCCAGGTTGCCAATGAGCTGAGCCAACTACAGGAGGATCTCCTGAGCACGGACCCTCGTATGGTGGCCGGGCGCCTGGAGTTGGCCTCCGGCTGGGCCCGTTCTGCTGCTTCCGTCCGAGCGGTGCTGAGCTAGGCCGTGTCGTCCTTCGAGGAGGAGAAGCGGGCCGCTAACCAGGCCAAGGCCGCTTGCGACGCTACCCTGGGCGACGCTGCAGATGCCCAGGGCCGCTGCAAGACGCTTGAGGCCGAGCTGCAAGGACTGCGCGACGAGCTCGCCAAGGAGGTGCACAGCCGCCGGGAGATGGAGAAGGAGATGAAGGCTAGGGAGGCCACCGCCAAGGACTGGGACGCCAAGCTTGATGACCGCCAAAGCCGGCTGGAGACGCTGGAGTGGTCGCTGAAGGCGGAGAGGACCGAGATGGACGCCAAGGCGAAGGTCCTGACGGAGGACCGGGTGGCCTTCGCGAAGCTGGAGAAGAAGGCTCATGGCATACTGAAGACGCTGTATGAGAGCGGCCTGGAGAAGCCGTTGGCTGGTGCGGAGGACGGCCCCGCCAAGCTGCTCCCCTTCCTGGTTGATGCACTTGAGGACGTCCCGGACGGCCTTGGTCCCACGGTCGAGGCCGAGGCGCATGCCCTGTCTTCTGCGGCGCTGACACGTGTCCTCAGCCATGTCTACCTGTGCGACCCCAACGTCGACTTCGACAGCCTGCTGGAGCCCGTGAGTGGCGACCGTGCCGCTGCCGCCGCTGAGGCCGTGAGAGGACGAGCCGAGGTTTAGCTGGGGAAGTTCCCCTCCCCCAGCGTCCTGCCCAGGCGCGGTGCCGCCGGCCTCGTGACCTCAGGGGGCGAAGCCGTCCAGCGTGACTCCACCACCGGTGATGGCGTTGCTGGGGAGTGATCCCTTCGCGACTTCCATCCTGTTTTATTCCCGCACATGCACCATGCCTCGCGGAGGCGTTTAAACTTGTGTTTGGCGTTGTGGAACAATCTTATGGCTTGTAATATTTGCTTTGAATTTCCTAAAATTTGCATTTTCCTCTCCTACTTGCTTACGCTCTACGTCGGCAGGGCCCGGCCCCGCGCGTACCTCTCCCAGCATTAGCCCTGACCGGAAACCAAGGATGGGACTAAGGAGTGAGGGGCTACGTGGCAAGTTAGGCTCCTGAGTCGCGATGCTCAGGAGTCCCCCTTGACGCGCGAGCAACAAGTAGGGATGGGGGGAGCGAGAAGTGGATTGACCGTTCTACGTCGGCAGGGCCCGGCCCCGCGCGTACCTCACCCAGCGTTAGCCCTGACCGAAAACCAAGGACGGGACTAAGGAGTGAGGGGCTACGTGGCAAGTTAGGCTCCTGAGTCGCGATGCTCAGGAGTCCCCCTAGACGCTCAAACAGGTTTCGTACCTTGGCTCCGCTCGGGGAGTGGCGCGCGACGACCAGGTCCAAGGGACCTGGCTGGGTGGCGTGCGCTCGGACGAGGCCCGGGCGTAGCCCCTGTGTCTAGCCCCCTCGCGTGGCACTCCCGAGGGGAGGCGTTGCAATGGTGCCGGACACTGAGCTCTGGGCTCCCTGAGGTTGGTACAGCCGCGGGCCGCCCTCAGTTGTTTATCACCAGCGCGGAGCATAGCGCTTTCATATGTGTACGTGCATAGCCGCTCCTCAGCAGTGTCGTCAGCTAGCGCGGAGCATGGTGCTTCCATTGGTGCGTGGGAGGGGGCTCCCCTCCAGGAGGAGCCCCCGGGGCATGTACAGCCCCGCCCTGACACGTGGCCGGCACTGTAGGGCTAGGAGAGGTGTATCTGGGCACCCGTGAGCCAGCGCGAGACTCACGGGGCCCTACCTCGAGGCAGGTTGCACCTAGCTCTGGGCCTTTATCAATTGGTGTGTTCCTGCAGGGTTGTTAGAATGCAAATGCTCTACGTCCTCAGGTCCCGGCCCCCGAGCGAGCTCAGCCGCCGAGTGTATGATAGGTCGCGATGCCGTGGGTCAAGGCCAGGGGGTGAGGGCTGGAGAGCCAGTAAGAGCCCATGAGTCGCGATGCTCAGGCGCCACCCTTTTAATGTGCAAGCGCTTTGCATGATGACAAGAAGTAGGTGATAATCATGGGAATCAGATTAAGCGTGAAAGAACAAGTTCACCCTAAGGTAAATGCTGGAAAAGCAACTGCCGCTGGGTCGGGCCCGAGCGGTGTGGGGATGATGCAGCCCGTGGGGTGCCCCCAACAAGGTAATTAAAGAGCATAACCAAAATGGATACATGCCACAGGGACGGGCCCACGCGGCCTGGGAATGGTGCAACCCTGTGGGCGCTCCCAGCTGAAAGTAGAACTCTGAAAGATGTCACCTAGTGCCGTTGAAGATGAAGTGATGCTGAGGAAGTGAGCGATGCGCGGTGAAGACGTCGGCCCTCATGAGCCCCCAGGCCCAGGGGCCTCGGGAGGCTCCGGTGGCACATGCAGGTCTTCGGGGACCATCGCCACCTCCGCCAGGACCACGCGATGCCTGACCTCCTGAGCCTCCAGAATGCTCCTCAACAGGTGCTGATGTGCGGCGACCGCGCTTGGCAGGCCGAAGGGCATGCAAACGTAGCTGTGAGGTGGTCCCTCGCAGCGCCCTACGGCTGAAGGCCATAGGCGCTCCTGGGACGCAGCTTGGTTGAGCCCTGGTACGTCGACACAGGCGTGTAGTCCTCCATCCTTGCCTGGGTGTGGGGCCACGGCAGGTAAGCGGCGGCTGCCGCGCATGACTCTGGACTCTTGTAGCTCATGGATGTTCCTTGTGATGAACTCCTGAGGGTTTGGTCTCCCTTGACTTGTACCTTCCTGAGGGAAGCGTGCTTGAAAGCACCCCTCCAAGTGGTGCCCGAGCGCCTCCCCCGCGACCTTGGCAAGGTCGGCGGCTCTCCAAGAGAGAGCCCCCAAGCCCTGCCTGAGGAGGGCGCCGGGCGCGCCTTCCTATGCGTGAGTGGGTGGCGCTCCTTGATCGGGTGCGAATCCTAACGCAATACCTCCGGAGGTGCCTGCTCCCTTGTGGCTCGGGCCAGGTGAGGTCTTATTCTTCTTGAGGGTCGCCTCGGGAGGCCTCCCGCTCCCGTGATCTGGGTCTTCGATTGCTGCGGCTTGGAACGCATGCTCAAGCGAGCACACTGCGTCCCTTTCTTCACAAGGTACGGTGATGACTCCACCGCTACCTGGCATCTTGAGGACATTGTAACCATGGTGAGTCACCGCCATAAACTTGGATAGGGCTGGGTACCCAAGGATGGCGTTATACGCTAGGCGGATGTGAGCGACGTCGAAGTCGATGAGCTCAGTGCGGTAGTTGTTGCGTTGCCCGAAGGTGACCAAAAGGCGAACCTGCCCAATTGGAACAGTGGAACCATCGGTGACTCCTGAGAAGGGCTTGGTCGGCTAAAGCTGGTCGTACGACACTTGGAGACTGTCGAACGTCTCGACGGACAGGACGCTGAGTCCTTCCCCGCCATCGATGAGGGTCCTGGTGACCTGCACGTTGCTGATGACTGGGGAGCAAAGCATCGGGAGGACTCCGGCCGTTGCCACACACTTGAGCTGATCTGCGGAACTGAACATGATCGCGCACGTAGACAACCTGGGAGGGCGCGTGGCCTCAAGCTTGGGAAGGACTGCATTCACCTCGCGAGCAAACTGCTTGAAGATGCGCTGTGAGGCTGGGGCCTGGGCGCCACCCAAGATGCAAGCAATTGGACGCGGCTCTTGGAAGCCCCCAGCCCCATCGTCTTGGTGTTGGTCTTCATTCCTCCTTGGTGGAGGCGGCAGAGGAGGGAGGCCTGCGTTGCCGTGCGGGTGGCCCTCACGAGGCTGGTCCCTCCAACCTCCTCGCGAGGCTGGTCCTGCCAACGGTCCTCGCGAGGGTGGTCACGCATCCCTAACGAAGGCCACGGTCTTCCCATCGTCCGCCGCCTCTTCCTCCTCCTCGGCCATAGCCCCTGTCCTTGCGCTCTGGGCGACGGCCGATTCGCCCATCTCGCACGGCTCTAAGCTCTTGACATTCGTTGGTGTTGTGGGTGTGGAGGTCGTGGTACACGCAGTACCGTCCGCCCTTGGATGAATCGGGCTGGTCCCTGCCTCGCTTGGTGTCTGGTTCCGCTGCTAGCATGACAGCCCCCTTGCGCTTCACATCTTTGGCCTTGAGCTTCTTTTCTTCCGGGTCAGCTGCCGGGAGCTCGAGGAGGGAGAGACGCCCTTCCTTAGCCCTGGCGCACTTGGTCGCCAAGTTGAACAGCCCCAAGGATGTGCACATGTCTTCATGGATTGCTAGTTCTTCCTTCATCTTGACGTCGCGCACGCCGTCGGAGAAGGCTGAGATGATAGCTTCTTCAGTTACCTTGGGGATCTTGAGGCGAGCATAGTTGAAGCGCTGGATGTACTTCTGCAGGGTTTCCCCTGGCTATTGCTTGACGCGACGCAGGTCGCTCACGGCCGGGGGCCGGTCGCGTGTGCCCTGGAAGTTGGCGATGAAGCGGGTGCGCATCTTGCTCCAGGAGGAGATCGTGCCGGGAGCCAGGTTCAGGAGCCAGGTGCGGGCGCCGTCCTTGAGCGCCATGGGGAACCAATTCGCCATGACCTTTTCGTCTCCGTTGGCGGCTACGATGCCCAGCTCGTAGAGCTGCAGGAACTCCGCGGGGTCCGCTGTGCCATTGTAGCGGGGAGGGAGGTCAGGCTTGAACTTGCCTGGCCATGTGACGCCGCGCAGCTCGGGGGTGAAGGCAAGGCAGCCCACCGTGGCCACCGGCGCCCTTTTCTAGTGCTGGACTTGTTGTTGCAGGTCACCATGTGCCGCCACTGGGAGCAGCGTGGGGTCTCGTCGTGGAGGCGCTGGGGCGCGATCTTGGCGTGCCGGCGCTGGGAGCGCGCGAGCACCTTCCCGGGGACGTGGGAACTCTTGGCAGCTCCCTTCTTGCTGCGCAGGCACCGGACGTGGAGGGTCCGGCCCTGGGTCTGTGTGCCTTGGAGCCAAGGCACCTTCTTGGGGAGGAGGCGGCGGAGGCGCCTCCTGGTCCTCGCCCCTTGCACGGGACGGAGGGCGAAGCAGCGAGAGGCGCCGCAAGGGGGAGCCCCCTGCGGCACTGACGAGCTCGATGATGCGAGCGAGCCAATCCTCGTAGAGGTCGTCGACGGGGCAATAGTGTAGGAGCTCCCGCATCAAGAGCAGTGAGGCGTGCGCATCCATGGGTGCACGACGGGCGTGGGACGACGAGCCGGCTGGAGTCAGCGACGAGGAGGCGGTGCGACCATCCCCGCACCGAAGGATGCTGGGACGAGGCCTGGTGCTCGTTCCCCGCTGGGCCAGTGGCGGCATTGGCGGTGGGCGATGGGGAACAACGAGGGGGGCCGCCGACGGGCGCTGTCGGTGTCAAAACCGGCGGATCTCGGGTAGGGGGTCCCGAACTGTGCGTCTAGGCCAGATGGTAACAGGAGGCAAGGGAGACGAAGTTTTACCCAGGTTCGGGCCCTCTTGATGGAGGTAAAACCCTACGTCCTGCTTGATTAGTATTGATGATATGGGTAGTACAAGAGTAGATCTACCACGAGATCAGAGAGGCTAAACCCTAGAAGCTAGCCTATGGTATGATTGTTGTGTATGAATGTGTTGTCCTACGGACTAAAACCCTCCGGTTTATATAGACACTGGATAGGGTTAGGGTTACACAAAGTCGGTTACAATGGCAGGAGATCTACATATCCGTATCGCCAAGCTTGCCTTCCACGCCAAGGAAAGTCCCTCCCGGACACGGGACGAAGTCTTCAATCTTGTATCTTGATAGTCCAGGAGTCCGGCTAAAGGTATAGTCCGGCTATCCGAACACCCCCTAATCCAGGACTCCCTCAGTAGCCCCCGAACCAGGCTTCAATGACGATGAGTCCGGCACGCAGATTGTCTTCGGCATTGCAAGGCGGGTTCTTCTCCAAATTCCATGTACCTGTTGAATAAAGTCCGGTTTCTTGTAAATGTTGCGCTCCTTGGCTTCTACGCCCAATAATGGCTGTCTCCCATGTGTCAGACGAATATGAAAAGTCTGAGTGTTTTTACATCCACACCCCTAGCCGCGTAAATGAGCCGCCTATTTAAGGGGACGAGGATTTAGATCCAAACCACACCTTCTACCCTTCGCGAGTGTTCATCAGAGCGCATCCGACAAAGGTCCATTCCACCATGGCCAGCCGTCGCAACTCCTCCCTTCGCTCTTCCAGCCCTAAGACTGGATATTGGGAGAGATGCTACGTCCCGCATAGCGAGCTAGTGACACTCCAGACCAAGGGATTTCTCCCCCCGGCCTATATGGTCCCGGTTCGAGCTGGTCTTGCCATCTATAACGGCAGAGAGCAAGCGGATAGCGCCCCTAATCCCTCCAAAGGAGAGCGGGTATGCCTTGTCCCTTATTTAATAAGAGGGCTCGGATTTCCAATCCATCCGTTTCTCCGGGGGCTCCTGGAGTTCTACGGCCTCCAGCTACACAATCTTACGCCTGCCTCCGTATTGCATATCGCGGGCTTCGTAGCCCTCTGCGAGCTGTTTTTGGGTGTTGAGGCTCATTTCGGGCTGTGGAAAGAGCTATTCTGCCTCGTGCCCCGTTCTAAGAAGGGGTCAATATATCAAGTGGGCGGAGCCGAAGTATGGCGCATCGCCGGGACCGGATATCTATCCGGAACCCCAAAGAAGGCGTCCGAGGACTGGCCTTCGGAATGGTTTTACATAGAGGATGTCCCGCTGCCGGATCCTGTCCGGATCGGCCTCCCTGAGTTCGACAGTGCTCCACTAAAGAAGCGCCTAAGTTGGCGTCCACGGAGCCCTCAGAGGGAAACTGACAAGGACGTCATTTACCTGATGGGCCGGATAAGATTGGTAGCTCATTCTGGACTGACCATGATCGGGGTCATGGCCGCATGCATCATGCAAGGGGTGCAGCTGCTACAGTATAGAGGCCACCCCATGTGGGACTTCAACAGGGAGGACGACGCCACCCACTACGGCCATAAGGGGCCGGATTCGGCTGCGGCTCTAACAAAGAACTTTTCCGCTTTGTACAAGGGAGAAGAGGAGGATTTTCTCCGCGTCGACCCAAAGGGTGGATTTTCTATGTACAATCCTCCAAGCTGGGTAAGTGGTCGCATCTTGCCCATCCGTTTTATATCCCCATTGTTAAATATTCAGTCTAGCGACTTCAACGCAGGAACTGCGCCAGGCTGTTAAAGAAATAAACAGCCCTCCTCCACAACCCGAGGACCCAGGACGCTCCCTCGACCCGGCCTCTCAAGAGGATCCGGACGTATCTGTGGAGCTGATTGATGGAGTGTTCCATCAACTGAGCAAGGACAACGCCTTGGTGGCCATTACGGCCAATTACCCAGGGCTAATCCCGGCCTCCCAGGTAACTGAGATCAAAGTCCCAATACCCCAAATAGGGGTCCGCCCTCTCATGTTTTCAGTTTCCTAACAACAACCGAGCTTTGCAGGGGAGGTTTTTAAGATGGGAGGCCGAACCTGCGGCGACAAGCCAAGGAGGGGCTGCAGGGCCCCGTGGGCAAAAAAGAGGTGCAGTACGGACCGAGGCGCCAGCGCAAAGGTATGGCGCGCCTCCTTATCCCAGGTGTTATACCTTTAAGGCATATTAACCCTCGCACTCTCTTCAGGACAAAGGGACCTCACCGGACTATATTCGGAGAGGCTGCCAATCGCGCCTCCACCAGCCAGGCTCCAAAGCCTGGTCCGGAGGCAGAGGCGAACACAAGGCACGCACCGGACGCTCCTCCAACGGAGGATGTGGACAGGTTGTCTGCCACCAACTCTGAGGTGGAGAGTGCCATGAACCACAGGCGTCGTCGGACAATTCTTCGCGACGCTTGTTTCTCCCAAGAGGCATTAGATGCCTTTAAGTCGGGAGATGCGTACCTCCGTGCCGCTCAAAATGGTCTAGCCAGAGCCACGGAGCAATATGTAAAAGACATACGGGTAAGAAAATTTTGGTAATTATATATATATATATATATACCAGTAGCCCCCGAGACTTGAAACAGTTAGAATAACTGATTTAAGGATCATTTGTTATGCAGGTTCTTAAAGAAAAGAATTCCCTACTGTTCCAGGAGCTAGAAGAGTGCCAAGCCCAACTTGAGGCCGCACTAGCCACGACAGGGGAGCCCAAGGAGACCACCTCTGGTAATATACACTTCGAAAGATAAGCATTTTGCGAAGCACGGCATGGGTGCGAATCTGACAAATGAAATTGCAGATGGCGCCAGATTGAATCCGGAAATGCAACACCTCCTACGACAGCTGAAGGCTGGTGAGAAGGTGCTGACAAAGGTGAGGCGGGAGAAGAATGATCTCCAAGATGCCAACACCAAGCTGGGCGTTGAACTGAAGGATGTTCGTGCCCAGCTGTTGGACTCCGTTAAGGAGAATCAGCGGCTTCGGCGCAACATATTTAGTAAGTGCTTGAACGAACCTTTGAAAAAAGTTTGGCGAGGAAGTCGACTAACAGAGTAATGTCTGTAGGTGTGCTAATAGGTCATCCTGCAGAGGAGATGCCTGGTTCTACGGGTGACCTTCTTCCCGAGCTCTCGCAACTGCTTGAGCGAGTTCGGCAGGCGATGCAAGGCGTCGCCCAGGCATTGTGGCCATCCATCTCCATGCCCGAAGGTCTTGGAGAGCTTGCGGAGAAGCTAAAGGGAGCACGGCGGTGCTTCCGATTGTGGAAGATATCGGCCTGCCGTCAAGGCGCTAGGGAGGCCTGGGCCATGGTGAAGACGCGGTACACAAAGGCTGACCCCAACCACATGGCCGAGGTCGGCCCTGTGGGGCCCGATGGGAAGGAGATCCCTATAAGCTTAGTATACGGCCAGGTAGAATTGGCCGCAAAGTATTCCCAGCAGGACTGTAAGTTAGACAGCCTGTTAGATGGTATTGAAGAGGAATACAATCAGTCCGAATGACTATGTAATTTAATTGACATTTATAATGCCTTCTAGCCGGATTGTAGATCATTTGTCATGGTCGACCTTTTCGCTTCAGCCTTGGGACCTGACGGTCCGGAGTGTGTCCGAATTCCCATACGGTTATATAAGAACCGGGGAATGCATGGAGACCAGGCATAGGGGTCATTAGTGTGTGAACAGACAAGTGCCCGACTAGTTATGTTATATTACATGGTTAGTAAGAAACATTTTCCAGGGAGAATAGTTCCGTTAGGGGTTCCTTTCCCTGGGAGGCATGCCCTAAAGTGCATGCCCATTCTGCGAAAAAGACGCAGGAAAAAGCATCTGGGGGCGCATAAATAAATAAGTGGAAAGATCATCTTTAGTTCACCGATCTAATATTCCCTTAAGAACGCTAGCTTTCGGCTTCACCCAGTTTGAGGTACACATCCGGCTGACCCGGCAGTAACAATCGTAGAGGTGCTCCCTTTACCACCTAGCCGAACAATCGGGAACGTAGGGGTAAGCATAGGAGCCAGGCAACCCAGCTTGGCCAAAACTTAAGTCATATCGATGCATATAATGGTGAAATAAAAGGTACATGCGGAAGTGTAACACATGTGTTGGGCATGAAGCCCGTATAAATAAGCTTCTGTTAAAAGAAGCCCCCAGGTTTAATGAGTGCGAATAGCACATCATGGGATGAGTCTTTAAAGGCTCTAAGAGAAAGGAAGGGGAGAAGGAGAGAAATGTAAGACAGGCAATATGAAAAAATGGACAGAGGAAGGAGACGAACACAGAGTCCGGCGCGAGGCATAGAATCTTCGGAGACGGGCTGCGTTTCATGGGTTCGGCTCGAGTCGGTTATCCGATGCATCTCGCAGGCGGTACGCTCCACCAGTCAGGACTTTGTCAATTATGAAGGGACCTTCCCACTTGGGCTTGAGTTTGTCCTTTTTCTTGTCCGGCAGGCGTAGAACTAATTCGCCAACATTGTAATTTTTGGCCCGTACTTCTCTGCTTTGGTATCTTCGAGCATGCTATTGATAGAATGCGGAACGAGCTTTTGCCATGTCACGCTCCTCCTCCAATGCGTCCAAACTGTCCTGCCGATTGAGCTCGGCTTCTCTTTCTTCGTACATGCGCACTCGAGGTGAGTCATGAATTATGTCGCAAGGCAAAACTGCCTTTGCGCTGTACACCATAAAGAATGGTGTGTATCCGGTGGTGCGATTCGGCGTGGTCCGTAGCCCCCAGAGTATGGAGTCGAGCTCCTCTACCCAGTGCGTGTTAGATTCCTTGAGGGACCGCACTAATCTGGGTTTAATGCCGCTCATGATAAGACCATTTGCACATTCCACCTGGCCGTTAGTTTGCGGGTGATAGACGGAAGCATAATCGAGCTTGATGCCCATGTTTTTGCACCAGAGTTTTACCTCGTCGGCCGTAAAGTTCATGCCGTTATCAATGATGATGCTGTGGGGGACACCGTAACGGTGTACAACCCCAGATATAAAGTCTATCACTGGTCCGGATTCGGCTTTCTTAACAGGCTTGGCTTCTATCCATTTGGTGAATTTATCTACCATGACCAGTAAGTATTTTTGCTTGTGGGTTCCGCCTTTAAGGGGTCCAACCATGTCAAGCCCCCAGACCGCGAAGGGCCAAGTGATGGGGATAGTTTGGAGGGCGGTGGGTGGCATATGGCTTTGGTTTGCAAAGAGCTGGCAACCGACGCATCGTTGGACTAAGTCCTGTGCATCTGCCCGGGCCGTCGGCCAATAAAAGCCTGTACGGAAGGCCTTGCTTACAAGGGACCGAGCTGCAGCGTGATGAACGCCGAGTCCGACATGAATTTCAGCCAGGAGGTTCCGCCCTTCCTCTTCGGAGATGGACCTTTGAAGGACTCCGGTAGTGCTTTTCTTATAAAGCTCTCCCTCATGGACTTTGTAGGCTTTGGATCTTCGCACTATGCAGCATGCCTCATTTTTGTCCTCGGGGAGTTCCTGCCTAGTAAGGTAGGCGAGGAATGGTTCTGTCCACGGGGCGATGACGGCCATTATTACGTGGGCTGAAGGTGTTATTTCATTGGCAGAGCCTCCAATTGTGTCAGAATGTTCGGTGTCGGGCAGTGCGGTTGGGTCCGGGCTGTTATTGTTCAGCTCCCCTTCCCATTCTACGGATGGCTTGAACAGCCTTTCCAAGAAGATGTTGGGGGGGACTACATCGCGTTTTGCGCCGATGCGTGCCAGGACATCTGCCGCCTGATTATTTTCCCGGGCTATATGGTGAAATTCAAGCCCCTCGAACCGAGCTGACATTTTTAGGATGGCGTTGCAGTAAGCTGCCATTTTTGGATCCTTGGCATCGAAGTCTCCATTTATTTGGGATATTGCGAGGTTCGAGTCCCCGCGCACCTCTAGGCGTTGAATGCCCATGGATACTGCCATCCGGAGACCATGTAAAAGGGCCTCATATTCGGCTGCATTGTTGGAGTTTGTGTACATTATCTGGAGTACATATTGAACTGTGTCTCCTGTCGGGGACGTCAAAACGACGCCAGCCCCTAGTCCGGCCAACATCTTGGAGCCATCGAAATGCATGATCCAATTTGAATATGTGCCGTACTCTTTAGGGAGTTCGGCCTCCGTCCATTCTGCGACGAAGTCGGCCAAAACTTGTGACTTAATGGCTCGCCGTGGCTTATAAGTTATGTCGAACGGGAGGAGCTCAATGGCCCATTTTGCAATCCGGCCCGTTGCGTCATGGTTGTTTATAATGTCGTTAAGTGGTACTTCCGAGGCTACTGGTATTGAACACTCTTGAAAGTAGTGTCGTAGCTTCCGGGATGCCATGAATACTGCGTACGCAATCTTTTGATAATGCGGGTACCGTGATTTGCACGGAGTGAGGACAGTGGACACATAATAGACCGGCTTTTGGATGGGGAATTTGTGTCCGTCCGTTTCTCGTTCGACGACGAGCACTGCGCTTACAACCTGATGTGTTGCTGCAATGTACAATAGCATTGGTTCGCCAATGTTTGGCGCGGCCAGGACTGGGTTTGTTGCCAATATAGCTTTTATTTCGTCGAGTCCGGCCGTGGCTGCATCCATCCATTCGAAGTGTTCGGTGCGCCGAAGGAGGCGGTAAAGGGGTAGGGCCTTTTCTCCCAAGCGGGAGATAAAGCGGCTTAGCGCCGCCATGCAGCCGGTTAACTTTTGTATTTGTTTGAGGACCTTTGGGATATCCAATTATGACAGAGCTCAGATCTTGGCCGGATTTGCTTCAATTCCTCTACCGGATACAATGAAGCCCAAGAGCTTTCCGGCTGGAACGCCGAAAACGCATTTTTCCGTGTTGAGCTTGATGTCGTATATTCGGAGGTTATCAAATGTGAGCCTCAAGTCGTCTACTAGAGATTCAACATGTCTTGTTTTTACAACCACATCATCTACATATGCCTCCACTGTTTTGCCGATCTGGTTTGCCAGACATGTCTGAATCATGCGCTGATATGTTGCCCGGCATTTTTGAGCCCGAAGGGCATTGTGTTGAAGCAGAATGGGCCGTATGGTGTGATAAATGCCGTTGCGGCTTGGTCTGATTCTGCCAACTTGATTTGATGGTAGCCAGAATATGCGTCAAGGAAACACAACGAATCGTGTCCTGCGGTAGCATCGATAATTTGATCGATGCGGGGGAGGGGGAAGGGATCCTTTGGGCAAGCCTTGTTAAGGTCTTTAAAATCAACGCACAGGCGCCAGGATTTGTCCTTCTTTGGTACCATCACCAAGTTTGCTAGCCAGTCCGGATGTTTTATATCTCTGAAGAATCCGGCCTCCAATAGCTTTGCTAGCTCTTCTCCCATGGCCTGTCTCTTAGGTTCGGAAAAACGCCGAAGAGCTTGTTTGACAGGTTTGAATGCTTTTAGGATATTTAAGCTGTGCTCGGCCAGCCTGCGTGGGATTCCTGGCATGTCCGAAGGGTGCCAGGCGAAAATGTCCCAGTTCTCTCGTAGGAACTCTCGCAGTGCGGCGTCTACATCAGGGTTTAACTGTGCCCTGATGGAAGCTGTTTTATTGGGGTCCGTTGGATGGACCTGGAATTTGACTATTTCGTCCGCCGGTTTAAAGGAGGTGGACTTGGATCTTTTGTCGAGTACCACATCGTCCCTATTCACCGTGGAGTGCAGCGCAGTCAGTTCCTCAGCCGCTAGGGCTTCGGATAGTGCCTCGAGGGCCAGTGCGGCTGTCTTGTTTTCGGCGCGGAGTGCTATGTCCGGATCACTAGCGAGAGTGATGATCCCGTTAGGCTTGGGCATCTTGAGCTTCATGTACCCGTAATGGGGTATTGCTTGGAAGATTGTAAACGCTTCCCGCCCTAGCAGAGCGTGATAACCACTGCTGAACGGAGCCACATGGAACGTGACCTCTTTGGACCTGTAATTATCCGGCATGCCGAACACCACATCTAGTGTGATTTTTCCTTTACAGCGCACTTCCCGACTGGGGATTATTCCTCTAAAGGTTGTGCTGCTTCGCTCAATGCGGTTCCAGTCTATTCCCATTTTTTGAAGGGTTTCCTCGTAAATGAGGTTTAATCCGCTGCCGCCGTCCATGAGTACCTTGGTAAGATGAAAGCCGTCCACTATTGGACTGAGGACCAATGCGGCTGGTGCTCGGGCTATTCGGAATTTAGGTTCGTCACTGGCGTTAAAGGTAATAGCCGTGTCACTCCATGGGTTTATTGTTGCTACTTGGTAGACTTCGGCAAGGCTGCGGAGTGTCCTTTTTCGCATATTATTTGATGCGAAAGTCTCGAATACTGTTAATAGCGTATTGGTATCTCTGGGGTGGCTTTCTGTGGCCTCCGGAATTAGGAGATCTTCGCCAATTTTGGCCACCTGCCGGAGTATCCAACATGCTCTGAGGCTGTGAATTGGTGTGGCGTCCTCTGTACCGTGAATTTTACAGGGTCCATTGAGCCATCCTTCTAGTACAGTTCCATGCCCTGTAGAGGGTTTTTGCTTTTTGGTGTTTGACCCGGGTGTCTGGCGATGATGCACCCTTTTATTTCGGACTGGGTTTGTATTCAGGGCCGGATCGTCCCAAAATTTTATTTCGGTTTTCCAGGCGCTTTCCATCGCACAGTACTTTCATACGATGGACGCCAAGTCAGCGAAGCGTGTAATATCACGGCGACTTATGGCGTTGAGGATTCCCTTGTCCGTGCAATTATTGCATAAGATTGAGATTGCGTCTTCCTCGCGGCATTCCCTTATCCTGTTCGTAACCAGGAGGAATCTGCCCAGTAATGATGTACTGTTTCTTTGGGCTCTTGCCTGATTTGGGATAGATCGCTTATGTTTGGGTGGGTGGGTGGAATTAAATCCGAAGCCTCACCCAATCTGAGGCTCAGAGGCCGAGGAGTTTCCGAACTTGAAAATTTGGATTTCTGGATGTTGTCCAATGAATCCAGCCCGTCGCCTGACTTTAAGTTCAGGTCTTGAGTGATATCCTCCCCTCCGCGGGCATCCGGCTTGGAGGGGTCGGGAATCCGGACGTAGCTAGTCCTTAAGATAGATGAAGGGTCGCCGCACTATCCCTGTACCACGGCAACGTGATGGGTGACTTGGGGAGAGTTAATCTCTCTCAGATCTTGTTTAGGCCCAATCTGGTCGTAATCTGTAGTGACTCCCAGGGCGGCGATGCAATCCAAGAGCTCGTTTATGGAGGAGAGCTCCATTGGATCGAACTGCTCGGCGAGTTCCGAGCTGACATGAAGATTGTTTTCGATGGCTCGAGAGGTCATCGTCGGTGTAGAAGCCGAACATGCGGTCATAAGAAAACCACCTAGCCGGAGGGTTTGGCCGACAGCCAAAGCTCCCTTAGCAAGGGTGCCGTCTTTAAAGACGGGGCGAGGCATCCTTCCTGATGGCGACGACACAGAGGAACTCTCAATGAAAGCACCAATGTTGGTGTCAAAACCGGCGGATCTCGGGTAGGGCGTCCCGAACTGTGCGTCTAGGCCGGATGGTAACAGGAGGCAAGGGACACGAAGTTTTACCCAGGTTCGGGCCCTCTTGATGGAGGTAAAACCCTACGTCCTGCTTGATTAATATTGATGATATGGGTAGTACAAGAGTAGATCTACCACGAGATCAGAGAGGCTAAACCCTAGAAGCTAGCCTATGGTATGATTGTTGTGTATGAATGTGTTGTCCTACGGACTAAAACCCTCCGGTTTATGTAGACACCGGATATGGTTAGGGTTACACAAAGTCGGTTACAATGGCAGGAGATCTACATATCCGTATCGCCAAGCTTGCCTTCCACGCCAAGGAAAGTCCCTCCCGGACACGGGACGAAGTCTGCAATCTTGTATCTTGATAGTCCAGGAGTCCGGCTGAAGGTATAGTCCGGCTATCCGAACACCCCCTAATCCAGGACTCCCTCAGGCGCCGTCTGGGCGACGCGAGTGGCGCGAGCAGCCCGGCGTTCGGCGCGGGCCCGACGAGCGTCAGCCATGGACACGACGGAAGATCACACGCGAATGGCAGAAGAAAGATTCCGGCGCACCCCTACCTAGCGCGCCAAATGTCGGATTTCGGGTTCCGGCAGACCCTTGAGGTTCGAACACTGGGGTGCGCGTGGAGATCTCTCCCCTACCGATCTACGTCCGATCCTCTCGTGCAAACTAAGATGAAAATGATGAACAACACAAGAGACACGAGGTTTGTACTGGTTCGGGCCACCGTTGTGGTGTAATACCCTACTCCAGTGTGTGGTGTGGTGGATTGCCTCAGGGGGCTGATGATGAACAGTACAAGGGAAGAACAGCCTCGCGAGAGGTGTTCTTGAGCTGGTGCGATGAACTGCTAGGGTGAGTTCAGTCGCCTCTCTCTCTCTGCTAGGGTTCAACCAGATTTCTAGATGTCTGTCTGCCCGTCTCTCTCTCTTCTCGTTCTCTAGATGTCTCTACTCTGTGGTGGCTAGCTCTATTTATAGAGGCCCTGGGCCTCTCCCCGAATAATTGAGCGGGAAGGGCGCCAACAATTGGCCATTTTGAAGGGGAACATGTAGTACAAGTTATCCTGACCAAAGGTGGTGTTCGGCTGCCAAAAGCACTGGTGATAACACCGTCCTGGGCTCCACGGTGACCTCCGTCCTGCCGCTCTGCTGGTCCTGGTCATGTTGCACCGGAATGGCAACCTTTGCATGATGCCTTGGCCTGTGCTTGCCCCATTTGCACCAAAGGGGAAACAAGGACCCTACACAGGTCGGCGCCCGCCTGGCCTTGATTGTCATGGCTTGCGTCATGGGATCCTCACGAGGTACCCTTGCATTGATCTCTACGCCTTCTCGCGAGCCTGCTTGATGAGGCTGCCTCTGAGGAAGCTTCATGTCGTCCACCCCGCGAGGCTTGGCCCCTCATGAGGGTCTTGAGCTTGGGCTGATGAAGATGGGCTGCGCTGGGCCCCCACCTGAGCCACGCCGTGGGCCGAAGGCAGGCAAGTCTAGGGACCCCCGTTCCCAGAACGCCGGCAGCCTCAGCCTTCGCGTTCTCGAGGTCGCGATGATAACGACCAAGGTTGATGGCCACTCGCAGCTTGCCTGCTCCTCCACCAACCGAAGACCTTCGGCCTCAAGATGCAAGTCAACGCCAGCAAGCTCGTCGCCAAGGCGGTTCATCGCACCCATCGCTTCCTGGAAGAGCTCGTGGCGGACCACGCTGCGCCCACGCTCGAGCTCGAATGCTCGCCCCATCTCGTCCTCCACCTCGGGGGCCGCGGGTGGAGCATCAAGTGGCGCACCATCTCCCGGTTGGGGGCTGGGGGCTGGCACGGCCCCAGGCGCCAGCTGACCCTTGCGAGGGGCCCGGACCGAACAAGGTCCGCTGCTTGAAGGAGGCTCTAGCATCGAGGCTAGCCATCTACCAACCGTGACCAAGGGAGGAGCCCTTGGCACACCCGCTGCGCTCCGAGCAAGGACGCGTAGAAAGGACGGCAAAGGCGCAAGCTCGGGGCGCCTTGATAACGGACCGGCTCCCGAGGCTGACCCCACGCCGCGGGCAGCGTCTGAGCCTGAAGAACTGAAGCTTGGTGAGTGCGATGGGACGAGAGGGAGCTACTTCTCTGGAGATTTCGTGGCCTTAGCAGAAGGGGATCTGAGGGGACAATCTCAGGAAAGGAAGGCGGCACATAGAAGATCACCAAGGAAAGGTACTTACTCGTCGATGGTGATGTACTTCGGTTGCTTCAACGGTCCGAAGATGCTGTCACCGCTAGGGGATCCCTTCCTCTTGCGGAGCTCCTTGAAGTCCATGCAAAGGAGACCGAAGCGCTGGACGTGACGGCCGGAGCACGGCAGAGCCGAAGAAGAACCAAGAGGGATGGCTTCAGGGAGCCCGGCTGTGGTGAGCAGCCTGGCTCTCTCTCGCTGCGACCTCCCGAGGCTCCTGAAGCCTCTGCCTCGGGAGCCGCATGCTGCATCTCATCAGCGATTGGCGCCTCAGGAGGGGCGGCGCAAGCTCCCGAGGACGACGCCCCTGGATCACCGCTCGGCGCGTGCTCCTCAGCACCTGAGCAGCCGGCCCCCGTTGCATCTCGCTCCCCCGCACCATCACCTGGGGCGAGCTCGGCACCAGCGGCGAGGATGGGGAGCATGATGATGGGATTCTCGCGGGGCCCCACCAAGCCAAGTGGGCGCAGCCCCCACTTATCAAAGGAAGGCATGTTCGCGGCAAACGTGACCTTGTTCTCACTGCGGTACGGCATGCAACTCTTCCTGGACATCTCGTCCGGCAGAGGGACACCGGATAGCACCGTGAGCACAGTTTGCCGCGCAGCAAGAGGAAGCCCCTCCTCCTGAAACCTCATGTTGTCCTGCCCGCTGAGCAAGGCCCACATAGGGCGGGAATGGCGCTAAAGCGGAGCAACTCGGCGCCTGATGAACGCCCTCACTACCATGGGCGCAGTCACACCAAGGTCCTTCAATCACCGCAGCCTAGCCCAGACGGGGGCCAGGCAGGGGCTCGCGAGCCTCTGGTGACCCCAGCCGGAGTTAGGAATGGCAGGCCCCATCGGAGCTTGGAGTAGAGGGTTGAGCACGCCGGCATCAACAAACACCCATCGCGTGCGGAATTCGCTCGCGGATGAAGGAAGCTCGAAGTCGATCCCCATGCCTGCCGTCGCCGCCACGGCCTAAAAGCCCACACACCCTGAGCTCTGCCGGGCACCGATGAGATGTAGCAAGAAGAAGTGGAAGAGGAGCGCCACGGAGGGGGTGATGCACACCTTGGCCTCAGACACGAAGGCAAAGACGGCAAGACGGGTCACAGATTGAGGGTCGACATGAAGCATATGGATCTGATAGTGCTCGAGCACCGTGTTGAAGAAGGCGGAGAAGGGAGGAAGCAGGTCAGCCCCAGAGGACGTCAATGAAGATTGGGATCTCGGTGACTGACCGAGCCATGCTAGAGCGAGACGCAGGCCAGGCCGGCGTCTCTCCCCACTCGTTGAAGCTGGAGGAGAGCATGGAGCGCACCTTGCCCATGGCCTCATAGTTGAGCACACGAGGCCGGCTGAGCGCCGGCTCGAAGGATGGAGGCGCAGTTGGCGAGGACAGAGGTTTCTTCCCCTTGTCGGCTTGCTTCGGCGCCATGGCGAAAAAGCGGGCGGAACACTGGTTGGACTGGGAAGGTGGAGCAGGGCGTCGAGGAAGCAGGGAGATCGGAAGATTGGAAAAGCCAGTCGCGGAGAAGGAAGAATAACTGTGCAAGAGGCGGGGCCCCATAGCCTGGCGGATTCAAAGGCAGCATGGGGAAGCGGAGACGCCCACGTCCAATCAACCACCACGCGTCAACCGAGGCTGCAGGATTTTGGGGCCCGCGGCGCTTCGAGCTTGACCCTTGGCTTCGCCGCGAAGCCAAGCCCGCGCGCACCTTGGGCCCGGGGACTACTATCGGCGTTCTGGGAATGGGGGTCCCCAGACTTGCCTTCCTGTGGCCCGTGGCGTGCCTGAGCCAGCGGATCATACGACCCATCTTCACCAACAAAGCACCCAAGACCCTCGTGAGGGGCCAAGCCTCACGAGGCGGACGATGCAAGACCTCCTCTGGAGTGGCCTAGCCAGGCAGGATCACGAAGAACAGAGATATCAAGGCGAGGCGAACCTCACGAGGCCCTCGTGACGTGAGCCATGACGATCGACACTAGGCGGGCGCCAGCGCGCACAGTGTCCTTGTTTCCTCTTTGGTGCAAAGGGGGCAAGCGCAGCCGCGGAGTACTGAGGCCTCAGGCAAAGGTTTCCATTTCGGTGCAACAAGACCAAGACCATGGACTGCAAGACGGAGGTCATCGTGGAGCCCACAACAGCGTCACCACCAGAACTTTGTGCAGGCGAAGACTACTTTTGTCAGGATAGCTTGTACTAGCTGTCCCCTTCAAATTAGCCCGCCATTGTTGGCTCCCTTCCCGCTCGATATTTGGGAAGAGGACCAGGGCCTCTATAAATAGGACTAGCCACCACAGTGGAGGGGGGATCACCTGATCGGATCTTAGAGAAAGAGAGACCACCCCACACCCACAAGCTCACCGAGCACAAGAACGCCTCAACCTCAGGAGGCCGTTCTTCCCTTGTATTGTTCATCATCAGCCCAAGAGGCAATCCACCACCACCACACTGGAGTAGGGTATTATACCACAACGGCGGCCCGCACAAGTATAAACCCCGTGTCCTTCTGTGTTATGAGTTCGTCGAGTTCGTCCGCAAGATCTTAGTGAGCTAGAGCGTAGATCGGTTGGAGGGAAAGACTTCGCGCACACTCCAGTGTTCGAACCTTAAGGGTTTGCCGGAACCCCACATCCCGACAACAGCCTCCTGAGGGGAGGTGTTCTTGTGCTTGGAGAACTTGTGTGGTTGAGGATGATGTGGATCCTTTTCTCCCACTATGGTGGCTAGTCCTATTTATAGTGGCCTTGGTCCTCTTCCCAAATATTGAGCAGGAAGGGATCCCACAACGGCCAAATTTGAAGGGAGACAACCAGTGCAAGTTATCCTAACTAAAGGTGGTCTTCTCCTGCCAAAGGCTCTAGTGGTGACGCCGTCTTGGGCTCCACGGTGACCTCCGTCCCGTCGTCCTGCTGGTCTTGGTCTCGTTGCACCGATATGGAAACCTTTGCCTGATCCCTCGGGACTCCTCGCCTGCGCTTGACCCTTTAGAACCAAAGAGGAAACGAGGACACTACGCGCGCTGGCGCCCGCCTGGCTCCAGTCGTCATGGCTTGCGTCACAGAAACCTCGTGAGGTGTCCCTTGCCTTGACCTCTCCACCCCTCACGAGCCTGCCTAGTGAAGCTGCCCCCGAGGAGGTCTTGTGTCGTCCACCTCGCGAGGCTTGGCCCCTCGCGAGGGTCCTGAGTATTTGTTGGTGAAGATGGGCCGTACAGGGCCGCAGGTGGAGCCACGCTGTGGGCCGCAGGCAGGCAAGTCTGGGGACCCCAGTTCCCAAAACGCCGACAGTAGCCCCCGGGCCCAAGGCACGCTCGGACTTGGCTTCGAGGGGAAGACAAAGGGCAAGTGCAGAGCGCCACGGGCCCCAACAGCCTGCGGCCTCGGTTGGCGCGTGGCGACTGATTGGACGTGGGCGTCTCTACTTCCCCACGCTGCCTCGGCAACTGCCCAACTTGACAAGTCCTTGCTGCATGCAGAAAAAGATCATTATTACCTTAGATCATGGAGGCCGACGATTGGCCTCCCCTTGGCTATAAATGGGAAGAGAGAGGGGGGTGCTCCTATCACCCATCTCTTCCTTCGCTTCTCCAGCTCCTTCTTCTTCCTCGCTTCACTGCTTGCTGCATCGACCATGGCACCGATACGGAGGTTCTCGACCGCGGAGAAGGGAAAGACTCCCCTTGACGAGCCCGAGCCAGTTTCGTCGAAGAAGAGGCTATCCCATTGTCGCGACATAGTCGTGAGGCCGGAAGTGTCGCGGCCATGGTATGAGCGGCCAGCTCCCGTGTACCCGTTGCCCTTGTACGCCCAAGATGAGGGCTCTGGAGGGAGGGGCAGCGAACGACGCCGCCCATGATGTGGCCATGATCGCCGCGCCGTGGTGATGCAGGCCGCCGACCCAGGAGTCCACGCCGCGGACTCCTCGCACGATCTCGTGCTGTGGGCGGCGATGCCTCCGCGCACTTGGATTCGCTTCCCGCAGTTCTTCGCCGCCGAGATGTCGCCGAGGGGCCCCGTCGAGCTTTGGCTACAGCACGCCGACTACGATGACCCGGCGACTGGGGCGGAGGTTGAAGTTGTCTCCTCCGGGAGGATCTTCATGACTCGTGGCTGGGGCGAGATCGCTCGAGTCTGCCATGCGGATGGCGCCCTCACCATCCACTTCTAGTACGACGGAGTCTCCACGATGTTCTTCGAGGTCTTCGATGAGGAAGTCCGCCCCTTGGAGTGTTTCCCTAAAGGGGTTGCCAGGATGGCGCAGCGTCCAACGCCGAGCCGACCGCAGGCTTCGCCACCGACTCCTCCAGTAGTGGCTGTGACTCCTGGTGGTCCAGCGATTCTCCCGAGCTCGACGAGACTCCAGAGACAAGCGATGAAATCTACGTGCCCCCAAGCTCTCTCTGTGCTCGCAACAAGGCCGCAGCGTCCGGCCGCCGCTATCGCTGATCTGGATAGGGTTGGCGCCGGCCTCCGGAGGCCCACTGTTGATGATGGCATCGGCAACGCTCGGCGCATGTAGATAGGGCCCCTAGAAACTTCCTTCTCTTGTTCCCTGCGAGGAATCAAGACGGACTCCGTGGGGGTGTGTAAAGGGTTTGTAATGTATTTTGTTGATATTATCCTTATTATGAAAATTTGCGGACACATGTCCTGCTAAGGCTCGGTCTCCCCTTTCCAACCCCGCGGCAGCTTGGTGCTCTACGCCGACAGGTCCCGGTCCCCAGGCAGGCTGCATCCGTCACTGGTATGCCAGGTCATGATGTCGTGGTCAAGGCCAGGAGGTGAGCGGCCTGAGGTCCAGTAAGAGTTCTTGAGGCGCGATGCTCAAGAGGTCCCCTTTAGTGCAGAAGCAGCTACCAGAGGATGGGAAAGGGAGGCGAGGTTGCCGCAGCAGGGCAGCGAAAGGCAAGGATCTTATGCCGTAGTGCTGGGTCGATCCAGGTGCAAGACTTATCTTGGCATTTTGGAGCTGGTTCCTCGTGTTGCGCCAGACTTGTGCGTCGACCACTATTGGGTAGCTAGGTTAGGCCCGTGCGAGCCTCCCCCTCTTCTCCATGCTCTTCTGTGTACTCTGCGTCCTTAGGTCCCAGCCCTTGAGCGAGCTCAGCCGCCACTGGTATGCTAGGTCATGATGCTGTGGTCAAGGCCAGGGGGTGAGGGCTGGAGAGCTAGTAAGAGCTCCTGAGTCGCGATGCTCAGGATCCCCCCTTTTAACACGCGAGCGAATCGCATGGGAGAAGAAGGAGCCCGTGGTACCGCCCGCTGTCATCCTCAGGAGGTCCCAGCAGGTTAGCACGAGGAGGGACATAGATCGCCATGATGATTGTCGGTCTATCGCAGGCCGCTCTGCAGGAAGGTGAAGGCACTGAGGGTCTGGTGAGGTGATGTGTGATACGTCTCCAACGTATCTATAATTTTGATTGCTCCATGCTATATTATCTACTGTTTTGGAAATTATTGGGCTTTATTATCCACTTTTATATTATTTTTGGGACTAACCTATTAACCGGAGGCCCAACCTAGAATTGTTGTTTTTGCCTGTTTTAGGGTTTCGAAGAAAAGGAATATCAAACGGAGTCCAAACGGAATGAAACCTTCGGGAACGTGATTTTCTCAATGAACAAGACCCGGGAGACTTGGACCCTACGTCAAGAAAGAAAAGAGGAGGCCATGAGGTAGGGGGGCGTGCCTGCCTACCCTAGGCACGCCCTCCACCCTCATGGGCCCACTGTTGCTCCACCGACGTACTCCTTCCTCCTATATATACCTACGTACCCCCAAACGATCAGATACGGAGCCAAAAACCTAATTCCACCGCCGCAACTTTCTGTATCCACGAGATCCCATCTCGGGGCCTGTTCCGGAGCTCCGCCAGAGGGGGCATCTATCACAGAGGGCTTCTACATCAACACCATAGCCCCTCCGATGAAGTGTGAGTAGTTTACCTCAGACCTACGGGTCCATAGTTAGTAGCTAGATGGCTTCTTCTCTCTTTTTGGATCTCAATACAATGTTCTCCCCCTCTCTTGTGGAGAACTATTCGATGTAATCTTCTTTTTGCGGTGTGTTTGTTGAGAACGATGAATTGTGGGTTTATGATGAAGTCTATCTATGAATAATATTTCAATCTTCTCTGAATTCTTTTATGTATGATTGGTTATCTTTGCAAGTCTCTTCGAATTATTAGTTTGGTTTGGCCTACTAGATTGATCTTTCTTGCAATGGGAGAAGTGCTTAGCTTTGGGATCAATCTTGCGGTGTCCTTTCCCAGTGACAGTAGGGGCAGCAAGGCACGTATTGTATTGTTGCCATCGAGGATAACAAGATGTGGTTTTGTTCATATTGCATGAGTCTATCCCTCCACATCATGTTGCTTAATGCGTTACTCTATTTTTAACTTAATACTCTAGATGCATGCTGGATAGCGGTCGATGAGTGGAGTAATAGTAGTAGATGCAGGCAGGAGTCGGTCTACTTGTCTCGGACATGATGCCTATATACATGATCATACCTAGATATTCTCATAACTATGCTCAGTTCTGTCAATTGCTCAACAGTAATTTGTTCACTCACCGTAGAATACATATGCTCTCGAGAGAAGCCACTAGTGAAACCTATGGCCCCTAGGTCTATCTTTATCATATTGATCTCCTACTACTGTCGGGACCCCGATTCTAAGTCACACCGATCTAGCATGTAACACCTCATATCACTTTGCGGCCTCACTCACGGTAACCCCACGGGTGTCGCCTTACCATGGCCCGAGACCGTTTGCGCCTTTTGGCTCACGTATATGATAGTGTCGCTAGCATCCATATGACAGAGAACCCGGGCCGACATGGCTAGTCGTGAACCCAAAGCGGCACAGACCTATGGAGACAGGCATACATGAATCACATCGAGCATGTCGGTCAACAGCGTATGAGTCCGGGCTGTAGCACTGGCTAACAGGACTCTGGAAATCACCGCGTGACATTTCCCCGAAGGGACAGACATAGGAACGAAGTGGAATACATGCCAGCCAGTCAAGTGTTCTGAGTAGTAGTGCTGGGCTAGCAGGACTCCGGTGAACCGGGCTGTATCGGACTACTATGGCTCAAGGAAGCACTAGACTACATTTCCCCATAAGAGAGGCTGCCAAGGACAAACAACCAGATTGTCGGATCCCACACATAGCAATACACGTCACACGTACGCATAACATGCAAGTATGTGAGGTAGAACATGGCATCACAACATAACGCAATCTCATATAGATAAAGGCTCAGAAGAGCCACATAGCATTAAATACAAACAGGGGTCACATGACCCATCATTCAGAGCATACAAGCAACGGAAGCATTACATGTCTGAGTATAGACAACTACGAAAGAAGAAGGCCGAGGAGCCTGACTATCCACAAGTCCCTCCCAAGGGACCAAGATCGTAGCTTAGGTACAAGCTACTCGTCGAAGTCCAAGTGGTACTACCAGTGAGACAGATGTCTCATCTGCAAAACATAAATAAAGCAAACGTGAGTACAAAGGTACTCAGCAAGACTTACATCAGATCCTATCATACATGCATTTGTATCAAGAAGGTGAAGTGGGGTCTAGTTGCAGCAAGCCAGCTTTAACTCAGTGGCTATCCTGTTCTACGACAACGAGAAACTTCTTTGAGATGAGGCAGCGCACACGAGTCCACTAAGCACCACATCAATACACTACTATGGATTCATCCTCGTCTCCTGACGAGAAGGCCATCCATAGCACTCACACTTGTCTTGAGCATTTTAGAGTATCCACTTTAAGTTGTCTATGTACCACGTCAGCATCCAAGAAGTCCGTAACGGAGGACACGGCTATTCGAATAGATCATGATAACCCTGCAGGGGTCTACTTCTTCACACACGCTCTCACCACTTATCACCATGTACACGTCATGTACCTCGGCAACCTTCAAGCGGAAGCCTGGCGAGGGTGTCGGCCATGACCTGACTAACCACACAAGACTCTAGTCCAGGTTTATCGCCTATTCGGGTTCCATCCACAAGGAGATCCGGCCGGGGTGTCGCTCACGGCCCCAAACAATATGTGTAGGGTTCCCAACCCACCTCACCGGATGGATCTGCGCTTGGTACACCGTGCCACTTGTGCCTAGTCTGTCCCAAGTCCACCTGACCGGGTGCCACTTGGTAGACTACTAACACTACCTACAAACACCAGAAACTATTTGCGACTCCTGGACAGAGATGAAGTTGGCTAATAAGTCGAGAGGGGCACTTAAGCATTACAATGTGTGGTAGTAGCTAGTCATTGGACAACATACACGGAACTCAGTGCTTAAGGACGGTTCCAGTGAGACAACCCACCATGTACTCCTACATGGCCTCTCACCGCTACCTTTACCAAATCGTGTTCACACGCTTAACTCTCAGCACCAGAACATATCGTACCACTCCAATTCATTCCCGATGAATCAGATCTGACACAACTCTAAGCAATAGCAGGCATGGCATGGCAAGAACACAACATGGCTCAATCAACTCCTACACATGCTAGTGGGTTTTAACTATTTACTGTGGCAATGACAGGTCATGCAGAGGAATGGGTTCAACTACCGCAGCATAAAGTAGCAGTTGAATCGTTGTTGTCCTAATGCAATAATGAGAGCAGGAGCGAGAGAGTAGGATTGTATCGGAATGAACAAGGGGGTTTGCTTGCCTGGTAGATCAACAGGGGGGCACTGCTCCTCAGACAGGTACTCTGGAAGGGTCTCCGGAGCAGGACCTATCGAGAAGGAACGGTGTCGGTAATCAAAACACAACCATATGCAACAATATGATGCATGATCATGGCATGAATATGTGATGCTGATTGAGCTAATGCAACTAGCTTTTATTTGGATGAAATCCAGTTGAACCAAGATTCAAATGCATCTCCAGAATAAGCTCTTTATATAAGCCATTTTAGTGTTTCACTTATACAGCATGTATAGATTGGTTTTTCATGTATGAAAATGGTACACATGGATAGATTGAATTTTTTTGATCATTTTTCATATATAAATTATTTCAATCTGAGCTACGGTTGAATTTCCATGAATTTTCGAAGTTTAGAACATTTTCTGGAATTTCCTGATTTATTTTAATACCAGAAAATGATATATTGCGTCAGCACATCGTCATGCTTGCGTCAGCAAGTCAACAACGCTGACCAAGTCAAACCTGACGTGTGGGGTCCACACGTCAGTGACTCAGTTAGTTAACAGGGGGTTTATTTAGTCTAATTAGGATTAGTGGGCGCCGGGCCCACTGGTCAGTGACTAACTAGGTAACTAACCTAGATTAATTAGTGTTAATCTAATACTAACTAAAGATGTCAGGGGGGTGGCCCACGTGTCAGTGACACAAGGGGGAGGGTCAACCCCGGTCAGCGGGTCAAACCCGCCGGCGA
The DNA here is from genome assembly GCF_003073215.2 of Triticum urartu. Taxonomy (NCBI): domain Eukaryota; kingdom Viridiplantae; phylum Streptophyta; class Magnoliopsida; order Poales; family Poaceae; genus Triticum; species Triticum urartu. Next base: position 468,733,977 of record NC_053023.1, read on the forward strand.
CTCGACGCCGGCGAGGCCCGAGACGGCGGCGCGGCTCGGATCTGCTTCCCCTCCGCTGACATACGGCCACGGCAACACAGTCAACACTTTGGCCATGGGTTCGTCCAAGCCTACACCCTCCAGAACATCGGTTTCCCCGGTAAAAACAAGAAGATCGGCGCGACATGTGGAGGTGACCACACCGGCAACCAAAAAAAGGTACTCCTCTTCCCTTATTCATGCAAATCTTACGTCTCTGCTTGCATGGTATTCATCCCACAGAAGACACTAGTTGACCGCTTGTTCTTGATACTAGATGTTCCTAGTAACTCGCAATGCACAAGGTTTCTCCTCATATACTATTTCAACTTAGCTAGAGGTCCGTCGCCCCCCTGAATTTCAATTTCTGGCCAGTTGATTCCCAATTAACAGAAGCATTCCCCGGCATAACAGGTGCTAGTACGCCTATTACGCCGGGGAAGCAGCGCCTTGGTGTTTATCTTAGGGGCGTGTGCGGCCTAGAGCTACTGGCGCCCGATCTGGAGGTCGGTTGGGATTAAAGGGATGGCTTGGGGGGCGCTGCCAAGCACGGCGGTGGTGTGAGGTCGATGGGAGGGCGGGGCAGCGGAGGCAGGGGTCTGGGCCCGTGGTCGCTGGCGGTTCGAGAAAGATCGTCAACAGTGACTGCAGGGAGGTAGACGAAGGCCATCTTCCCGTTCCTTATAGATCGGACGGTTCATTAAAAAAATCGACTGACCTATTTATTTTCAGTCGACTGTTACCTTAGATATGACCACATGTGGTGGTGTGCTGGAGGAGTACCTGCATTTCCTGTGCTCATATATTACAAAACCATACGGAATAGAATCTAATTTTGTTTGCCATGCAATGTTGTAGAGCTATCATATGTCTCCTGTCATTTATTTTTCAGCCACCTGCTATCTGCTACTTTTACAGTGCACTAGTTCTGCACACACTTCACCCTTACTCTCACTATTTGTGTTTTTATGCAAGGGTATTTCAGACTCTGCCGCCATGAGAGAAGCCAAAAATAAAAGAGAGAAGTCGCTCCAGCTTCGTCTGTGGGTAGGCAAGACACGTTACAGCACTATAAAGGATGCAGTGTCAGCAGATGGAGATGGTAAACGTAGCTCTGGAGTTGATGACCTCGCTCGCAATGAACCACCATCCCACATGCTTGCTTTAACTTCATAGTGTCATATGTCGTTGCATGTTCCATATGGTGTCTAGCTTGTATTTGAAAGGCCGAAGTCGGTAAGATAAGGAAAGATATTTTTTTACATGAACCACCATCCCGTGAGCACCAGAAGACAAATAGCTAGTCAGGGCACTGGCCGAGCCAGTGACAATCCCAACAAAGATAGGCATCACCTGGAAGCCAACTAAAAAGCTGCGATGGTGGCGAAGTAGCCCGCCTCCCACCAGGCTCTCGGGTCCTATATGATCATGCTCACCACTCCAGCCAGATGTCTAGCTTGTATTACTTCCAATTTGGTTAAATTGCATCTGCTTAGCTTACACATTATACCTTTGAATATGACATGCCTTTTTGTTTTTGGTACATACTAGTACATCTGTGTATTAACCATGTTCTTACATCAAACTAATGTTCTTGTGTATCCCTCATAAATCACTTATGTAACGCCCTCGATGCGGCTATGTCTCCCACGTGTCGAAGCACGACTTAGAGGCATAACCGCATTGAAAGCAATGTCGCAAGTGAGGTAATCTTCACACAACCCATGTAATACATAAGGGAAAGAGATACATAGTTGGCTTACAATCGCCACTTCACACAATACATGAATAAAGCATTACAACATCCAAATACAATCAAGGTCCGACTACGGAACCAAAATAAAAGAAGACTACCCCAAATGCTACATAGATCCCCGATCGACCCCAACTGGGCTCCACTACTGATCGACTAGAACGAAACAACACAAAGGACAAGATCTTCATCGAGCTCCTCCTTGAGCTTGGTTGCATCACCTGCTCGGTATCATCGGCACCTGCAAACTGGTTTTGGAAGTATCTGTGAGCCACAGGGACTCAGCAATCTCACACCCTCGCGATCAAGACTATTTAAGCTTATAGGTAAGGTAATGGTATGAGGTGGAGCTGCAGCAAGTGACTAGCATATATGGTGGCTATCATACGCAAATGAGAGCGGGAAGAGAAGGCAAAAGCACGATCGAGAAATCTATGATCAAGAAGTGATCCTAGAACAACCTACGTCAAGCATGACTCCAACACCGTGTTCACTTCCCGGACTCCGCCGAGAAGAGACCATCACGGTTACACACACGGTTGATGTATTTTAATTAAGGTCAACTTCAGGTTTTCTACAACCGGACATTAATAAATTCGCATCTGCCCATAACCGCGGGCACGGCTTTTGAAAGTTCAAATCCCTACAGGGGTGTCCCAACTTAGGCCATGACAAGCTCTCACGACCAACGAAGGATATTCCTTCTAGCGGGAAGACCCGATCAGGCTCGGAATCCCGGTTACAAGACATCCTCGACAATGGTAAAACAAGTCCAGCAAGACCACCTGATGCGCCGACATCCCGATAGGAGCTGCACATATCTCGTTCTCAGGGCACACCAGATAAGCTAAGGGTACAGGAACCAACGTAACCCAAGTTGCCAAGGGACGGCCCCGCACAGTGCTCTGGGTTGGACCAACACTTAGACAAGCACTAGCCCGGGGGTTTAAAATAAAGATGACCCTTGGGATGCGCGACTCCCAAGGGAAAAAGGCTAGGTGGCGAATGGTAAAACCAAGGTTGGGCCTTGCTGGAGGAGTTTTATTCAAAGCGAACTGTCAAGGGGTTCCCATTATAACCCAACCGCGTAAGGAACGCAAAATCCGGGAACATAACACCGATATGATGGAAACTAGGGCGGCAAGAGTGGAACAAAACACCAGGCATAAGGCCGAGCCTTCCACCCTTTACCAAGTATATAGATGCAATAATTAAATAAGAGATATTGTGATATCCCAACAAAAATATCCATGTCCCAACAAGGAACAAGCTCCAATCTTTACCTGCAACTAACAACGCTATAAGAGGGGCTGAGCAAAGTGGTAACATAGCCAAACAACGGTTTGCTAGGACAAGGTGGGTTAGGGTCTTGGCTTAACCATATGGGAGGCATGATAAGCAAGTGGTAGGTATCGCAGCATAGGCATAGCGAAAGAGCGAGCAAACTAGCAAGCAAAGATAGAAGTGATTTCGAGGGTATGGTCATCTTGCCTGAGATCCCGCAAGGAAGAAGAACGAGTCCATGAAGAAGACAAATGGACGTAGTCGAACGGGTCCTCACAAACGCGACGTTACCGGAACCAACCCGAAGAAGCAACACCGGAAAGAAGCACACAACATAGTAAACAACCAACACATGAACATGGTTTGATATGCGGGATGCGGTATGCGATGCATATGCATGATTGCAAATGAATGATTGAACCTGGCCTCAACTTAGAAATCCAAGAGTGCCACTGGAAAGGGGAGATGATTTTGGTTGAAATAAATATAAAGATCGCCGGGATCGGATGCACGGTTTGGAAATGGCAAGCAAAACAAATATGGCACCGGTCTGCGATAAGCAGCAAGTAGCCATCTAAATGCATCAAGTTAAATATGCTACATCACTCAAACATGACAACAAAATACATGGAGGGGATCCACTCATGATGCTTGACAAAAGATGAACACTGAACTACGGCTAATTCATCCATTAACAGGTTCAAACAAGCATGGCAAAAGTGCAAATGATAACAGGTTTCAGACTTAGTGAAATTAACACAAGTCTGGAATTTAACATCAGGAAGCACACTTTGGAGCATGAAAACTATATGCTACAGGAACTTAACATGGCAAATCAAGACATGGCATGAAGCTACTCAAAGCACTTAACAAAAGTCCCTTAGTGACCTTCAGCCAAAAGGTATCAGAAAATACAATTGCAAGCATGTGAACATGGCAAAAAGATAAACAGATTCAGACTTTGTGAAAAACTGGAGCATGCAAAACAGTTAACGAGTTGGCATGTTTACGAGCTCGATGCACTCACTACAGAGCATGGCATGACAAACTAAGCATAGATACATCAAGAAGACATGGCATAGAAGCTAGACATGGAAAGAACAACATCATAGCATGCACGGATCAATAGCAACAACCTCGGCAAAATCGCTAAACAAGTTAACAATCTGCCAGGAACATTTTATAGCAAAAGTAGAGCTCGATTGACTCAAGCTAGGGTGCTCCATAAATGCAAACAAAGACATGGATGGATAGAGCACAACAATATTAACAAAACATCCTTACTGATCATCCTCAAAAGAGGCACGGATCACTAGGAAACAACATGAACATATGGCATAACAACAAAATCAAGACAAGGACTTAGTGAAATTCTAACTAGTAAACAACATGAACATATGGCATAACAACAAAATCAGGACAAGGAATTGGTGAAATTCTAAGTCCTCGAAATCAGCATTACCGATTACGCTACTTTGCAAGCTTGTGCTAGTCACCACAAATATCACAAAAATACAAGGCAAGCACCTCTGTAAAGATGGAATGTCATTCTACAAAACACATGTAGAGCTCAGGGTCATAGCATGCACACATTAATCATGGCAAAAATGACAAAATGCCATTTGCTGAAACAGATCTGGCAAATTCATCACATAGCCCTCTTCCAACAGCATTTCGGGCATCAAGATGAGCTCAAATGAAAATGATGCAATGAGATGAAATGATGTACTCGTCGAGGCGAATATTTTGATATGCTACACACACGAATCGGAGCTACGGATGCAGAGATACAAATGTGATGAAATATGCAAAAAAATTACCAGGAAAAAGGACTTAGAGAGAAAACAGAGTCAACCTGCTCAGATCTAGGGTTTCGGGGTGCGGTCCACGAGGTTCGCCGGAGATTCAACCTGAGACGAAGAAGGAAGGAGGCCGGAGTGGTTGGGACGCCAGATCCGGAGGTCGGCAGTGCGGGGACGAGTGGCGCGGGCTCGGGCGCCATGGCGGCGCGGTCGCCGGAGCTCAGCAGCTCACCGGAGAAGGGCGAGGTCGCCGGCGGCCATGGCAGGGCGGCGCATGGGAGGCAGCGGGAGGCGGCGGTGCGGTGGAGCGCGGCATGGTGGCGGTGGCCGGTTGCGGAGGAGGCGGTGATGCGGTGGTGGAGGCGGGGCTAGATGGCGGCCGGAGCACTGCGGGGAGCAGCGGCGTGTAGTTGCCGGAGCGGCGGGTGGCGGTGTTGTGCAAAGGCGGCGGCGGGTAGGCGGCGGCGATGCTCGGGCGGCGGCGCGCAGACCCGGGCCCGGGCTGGCCCGCGATGGGCTCTGCGGGCCGACGGTGCGGGGACGGCGGTGGAGGACAAGTGGCGCGATCCGATTGGACGAGGGGGCGGAGGCGGACATGTTCGTCGGTGGATAATTTGTCCGGCGGCGCGGAGAGGAGAGATCTAGGGTTTCTACCGCGAAATTTTCGGGGGAGGCCACATATTTATAGGTAGAGGGAGCTAGGAGAGTCCAAATGAGGTGCAGTTTTCGGCCACGCGATCATGATCGAACGACCGAGATGATGGAGGAGGTTTAGGTGGGTTTTGGGCCACTTTGGAGGGGTGTTGGGCTGCAACACACACGAGGCCTTTCCAGTCCCGTGGTTAACCGTCGGAGTATCAAACGAAGTCCAAATGGTACAAAACTTGACAGGCAGACTACTGGTAGTAAACCAAGGCCGCATGACAAGTCTAGGTCCAATCCGAAAACGTTTAACACCTGCACATGAAAAGAGGTAGAAAGGGACACCGGGTGACATAGGAGCGCCGGAATGCAAAACGGACAACGAGGAAAATGCTCGGATGCATGAGACGAACATGTATGAAAATGGAATGCACATGATGACATGATATGAGATGCATGACACGCAAGCAAAGACAAGGCAACAACAGCGAATAACCGGAGGACACCTGGCACATCGGTCTCGGGGTGTTACAACTTATGACGAGGCAGGCAGGCAAGGGGACTACTCCTCATTTAAAGAATGCAGCATCAGCCTCCCGACATGATTCTCAAGAAACAGAAATGCTAGATGAAGATAGTGAACGTAGCTCTGTAGTTGATTACAGCATTTCCCCTACACTAGCATCACAGGTGCTTGCTATGACTTGGCAGCGTGATATGTGGTTGCATGTTGCATATGGTGTCTAGATTGTAATTCTTCCAATCTGGTTAAACTGCATGTGCTAGTCTGCTTAGCTTATACATTATACCTGTTAATGTGACATGCCTTCATGTATATAGTACATAGTACATCTGTTTATTAAGCATGTCCTTACATAAAACTATTGTTTTTTGTATCCCACATCAATCAACATGACGAGACACCTTTAGTATATGAAGTGCGATATTAGTTGCATCTTTCATATGATTTATAGCATGCACTGCTTCTAATTTGTTGAAATTCCATTTATGATGGGACGCTTTTAACTTGGCAGAGTCATATTGGTTGCATATTTCATGTGGTGTCTAGCTTGCATTGTTTCTTATTTGCTAGAATGGTTTCTGCTTAGTTTACCCAAACAGTTGTGGACATGCCATGTCGTCCTGTTTTTCGTACATATTCCATCCTGGTATCATGTGTTTGCCTTACATCAAAGTAGTGATTGTCAGTATCATGCATGAATGAGTTCTGAAGAGAGAATTTTATTGCTTTTTCTTGTCGGTTTTACTTGACAATTCAAAATCAATAATGCAGAAGGAAGTTAGCAAGGCAGCGGATAAAGGTGCTCCTTCCGAACGGAGGGCCTCTACATTTTCTACTCCTCCACACCCCAAGATGATTTCCAAGACAACACATGCATAGATACTCAACAAAGCTGTGTTTATGATGAGCACGTCTCCCCTAGTGCAGCATCACCGGTGCTCCCTCTAACTTGGCATTGTTATATGTGGTTGCATGTTATGTCTGATGTCTAGCTTGTATTGCTTCTAATTTTGTTGAATTCCATCTGCTTACTTTACACATTATACTTGAATAAGACACGTGTTCCTGTTTCTAGAACATACAATATCTGTCTATCACACCATGTTCTTACATCAAATTACTACTGTTGTGTAACCTGCAACAATCACTTATCATAAGACATGTTTGACTTTGGAGTGTGATATAGGTTACATCTCACATTTATTTCTAGCTTGCACTACTAATTTGTTGAAATGGCACTTATGACGAGACAATTTTAACTTGGTAGAGTGATATTCGTTGCATCTTTAATATGGTGTCTAGCTTTCATTGCTTCTAATTTGTTGAAATGTCTTCTCCTTAGTTTACACATCATAAGCTGTGAATATGCAATGCTGTGAATATGCAATGGAACTAATGACGAGAGACCTCTAACATGGTAGTGTGATGTTGTTTGCATCTTGCATATGATTTATTTCCTGTACTGCTTCACATTTGTTTAAACACCATTTACGATGAGACACTGTTAACTTGGCAGAGCAATATTTGTAGCATCTTTCATATGGTGTCTACCTTCCATTGCATTGCTTCTAATTTGGTGAAATGTCTTCTTCTTAGTTTACACATCATAGTTCTGGTTATCTCTTCCGTCCTGTTTTTCATACATATTACATCCTCCTATCATGTGGTTGTCTAACATCAAAGTTCAGTTCGTCTGCATCACACATCAATTTGTTATGAAGAACTAAATTTTTATTCGTTTTTCTTGTCGGCTTGACTTAACATGGCATAGAGAAAGAGGAAGAAACATAGAATGGCAGGGAATGAGAAGCGGATGAATCCTGCAGATTCTGCTGGTACTGATGGAGCAATAGAAGGTCAAAGTCCAGCGGAAAATTCTACAAACACGGCATCCCATGCTACACGAGTTGCAAAAAAAGCCAAACAGAAACAAATAGCTGCCACCAAACAAGCAGAGACAGCCCTAGTTCTTGCAACACCTACCACAGTACTACCAGCTTCACGACTTACTCGTGCGTCAACTGAGCTAGCAGCACGTTCCCAAGCTCCCTTGCCACTACTTCCCAAGCACTCTTGACACAAGATGAGTTAGCAATATCAGATGAACCTTGTGAGCTTCAATAGCAAGAAGGTAGTTGCTGGAGTCAAGTTACAGTTGCATGCTTCTTTATATGTAGTCTCACAGTTTGATGTACACTAACACTTCCTATGTTCGTTGTTGGACTAGCACCTAGGCGCAAGAGGAAACAAACATTAGGGATAATGCTCGATAGGTTAACTAAATCTAGAGGAGGAAGAATGGAGATCCATTTTGAGGCAGGTTTAAAAAGGCCACGTGATGCTACAGAGTCAGCCAAGTTAGTATCAGAGGCAGCGGTTGCCGTTAGGTGTCATGTACGTATCCTCCCAACATGGATTCAGTACAGGAATGACAAAGATAAAACCCAGTTCAACACCTTCCTCGACCATTTATCTGTAAGTATGGTTATGTATGGAAACTAGTAATATCGTCTTGCTCTGTCCCATACTTTCTAGGTTGCTGATAATGAGACTCCCATAATTTTCAACAGATGAGGTTCAAGTTGGATAGCCAAGATGATGCAACCAGACAAGCTTGCACCCATGTTTTCAAGTCTGCTCTGCGACAGTATCAGTATAACTTGAGGAAAACTCACTTTGAAGGCAAGGCTAACAGTGAACTTTCCCAAACATCTCCAGTGGAAAATATATCGGATGAAGACTGGAGGGGCCTTGTTAAACACTGGTCTGATCCGAAGTATCAGGTACATTATATATATGTGATCAGATCACATGTTAAAGTCCTATTTATGCATGTGCCACACAAATCTATCTTCTTGTAGGTGAACTGTTCAAAGAACAAGGCCAACCGTACGAAAGTGAAATTCCAACAGATGACAGGATCTCGTAGCTATATTGCACACTGCGAGGCTCTTGTAATTAGCTGCTGTTTCACTCTTTTCGCGGTACCATATTATCAGATCTATATTGACTTGTTTGAAATGCAGAGGAAAGCCTGCAAGGACCAAAAAGTACCTGAACCAAATTCTGTGGAAATCTTCAAGGACTGTCACACCAGCGAGGAGAAGGGCATGACTACACCGGTCAAAGCCGTTGTTGTAAGTCCTTAATCCTCATGCCTTTTAACTACTATTTACTCTGACTTGTGCCTTGAACTGCATGGTTTGCAGCCAATGTCTATTACTCTTTTCAATTTTATACACAAGTGTCTTAGCGTATCATTGCACCTTACAAGGTTTAAAAGAGAGGAGTGATGTTCCTTTGATCTTGACCCGTAATCTAGTTCGGTGCTGGACTTGCCCACACAACGTTACAATTGCCTCTTTGTTTGTTCTCAGTTGTTTTGTGATATGAATGATGTCATACTATGCTTACCGTATGATAAACTTAGTCTCTTTATCCTTAGACCTCAATACAATGTGAAGAAATAAACAATACATTAGCGATGGTACATGGTCATATGTTTGGAACCTGGTTTTATTTTGTACTTTGCAATGAAATACAACTAATATTTTACATGGGTTCACCAGAATAAGTTATGTATATAGACCAAAGCTATTTTGTTTGGTTTTGCTGCCTCCTTAATATCTTTTGTTCTGGTACTACTAATGTAAAACCTCAACTTTTCAGCGAGCTATGGAAAAAATGGTGGAACCGCCACCTTCTGAAGGTGGCGAGGCAACTATAACCGCAATGTCAGCTCTTGCTGCAGTGGGTCAGTACATGTCCACTAATAGTGCCAAAAGCTCGTTCCTGCATAATACTGGGTTGGTTGTTAAGGCAATATCGTCCAAACTACCTCATGATCAAGATATGCAAGCTCAGAGCAATGTTGTATCTGCGCTCCAGACACAAGTCCATTCCCTAACAGAGACCCTTTGTGAAACAAGGACAAACATTGCTCAATGTCGTCAAGATATGCATGGTTTTGAAACCAGACTATCAGACATTTGCTATGTTGTTCAGGATTCTAGGGCAAATGAAGGCGAGGGTTATGGTGCTCCATCGTACAATACAGCATGAAAACGTAATAGTCAGGTCAAATGAACTGAGCTTCTGAACTTCTGGTGGTGCATTTATCTGCTAGACTGTTAAGTTTTATGCCAACCTTCCTTTTGTTATATAGTTGTAATTTGTTTTGGTGCGATACAAAATTTATTCTTAATGTGCAGCCACCGGCTGAAGAAAACAGCAAGCCATTTTTGTATAGTGTAGGGTGTTCCCTATATTTGCACTGGTGGCGATCTTTGATGCCGAGTGGATGTAATCTGTGCAATCGCCTTAATAGCCTAGCATTAGTTTCGGCCTTATTTATTTCCTAGTCTTCTTTTTCCCTGATTTGCTAGTGGCCGCAACTACCATGGGCCATATACGGACCGTAGGATCCATGGGTCTCCTACGGGCCATTGATAATGGGCCTATAATCGGTGGGCCTCGGGCCGTCGGACAAATGGGTCTACATGGGCCGTAATCGGGCGTAATTGGTATTGGCCCAGCACGGTAACAGGCCGTTAACAGGCCATAGGACAGCAAAGGCTTAATTCTATCACAGGCATAACGGGTCGTTAATGGGCCAGAATATAGGACGGGCTGGAAATGGCGCAACGGGTTAACAGGCTAGAAACAGGCCGACTCTTGCCATGGGCCGAATTTGGCCCATTAGGGTAACAGGCCAGTAACGGGCCAACTCTTACCATGGGCCGAATTTGGCCCATTAGGGGAACAGGCCAGTAACGGGCCGGAAGTAATCGAGGGCCGAAAAGGAGCCCAAGAACGTATGGGCTGTCAATAGGCCGAAAGCTAACACGGGATGGAAACGGCCCATGTAAATCACGTGCCGTTAACGGGTATAAAGAAAATTACTGGTCATTATGGGCTAGAGTCACCGTGGGCCTGTAAAGGGCCGAAAGATATGATGGCCTCATATGGGCTGAAAGACGTCATGGGCCATACATGGGCCGAAAGTGAAATGGTCTGGTGTTATATTCGACGGCCCACATGATGTTGTTGGGTCGATTTCCTTTAGGGCCTAATGGGCTGTGAGTTAACGGGCCGTAAAATGGGCTATATGCAAAGAGACTATTAATAGGCTATTCATGGGCCAGCTCGTTAACTTTTGACCAAGTCAAACGGGCCGGATTTGTAAGCTAAATGGGCCAGTGGTGGGCCGTGGCACGTGTCTACATATCATAGGCGCCTATCTGACCCATTGACGAGCTGTCACATGTTTCATCCGGCCAATAAGAATTTTACACGTGGAAATTTCCCATTGGTCGGGGCTGTTAACTGGTTATCGAATCCAAAACCCGTCCCGATAGCTTAACGACGTTCCGTTAATGTGGATGCCACGTGTCGGCCACCCTTGACGAAAGCACTTTTGTGATGCGCGATTTATCGTCATGGAAGTGGACACTTCCGTGATGATAATTTTGGTAATGTCATGGAACACTTCTACGACAGCACATGTATGACTATCTTGATTTTGTCATAAATTTGTCATGGATGTACATGCATGACAAAAAACGCGACCTACTGTGACAAACACGTATCATCACAGAAGTGTATTTTTTTGTAGTGCAAGGGGTTTTTACACATACCCCGTTCCTCTCCCTTGACCAGGGTAACATCTAGAGTGTATGCTTTTGCAGCTAGGTGCACAGTCTTCCTCAACAATCATCTTCCTCAGGGGATCTCCTCCCGGAGATGATGGAAAGCGAGACGCCTCCACCAGTCTCTTCGCCCAAAAGGGCGGACGACTTCGAAGTGTCATCCCCGAGGATCTCTCCTGATCAACAAGTGATGCGAGGGATGATGAAAACACCAACCGAAGGTGACACTTCAGTGGCCCAGGGTCCGGGGGCCAACAATAAAGCCTTCGGACTGCCCGGCTTTCAGCCGGAGACAACTCTAAGGGCGAATGAACGGATCCCTTCAAAGGGGGGCCATGCTGCTTCGGCAGCTTCCGGAGATCCAGAAGCGCCGGATATATTGACGAACATGCTGCGATAGGCGTCCGTCCCCGAGGACCATCGTACCTTGATGGGTACGGTGGTTCAAAAGGTCTTGTCCACCAAAAGCAGATTGAATGAGGCCTTCACGATCCTGCTAAGAGGCTTCGAGGTTTGTACTGTGATGCTTGCAATTGTGTTTTAGTCATAAAATACTCCTGTGTATAGATAGTAGCCCGTGAGACTCTGATAGGCTTCCCAAGGGAGGCAATCAGAGGATCAAAAAGATCCAGGAAATAATCTGACTACTTGAAACACAGGCTGTTACCTCCCCTACTACTGCCCGATCTACAGAGGTTACGGATCTACAGCGGAAGATTGACAAGGCGGATGATGACATCATGCTTATCAACAGGCGTCTTAACGAGGTGCAAGGTATGTTTTTGGGGCGGTCAGTATATGTATGTATGATAACATGAGCATGAAACTGAGACACGCATAACTACAGATGGTGCTGCTGCGGTGGAGCCTTCGGGCTGAGCTTGTCCTTGCCAAGGAGCAAGCCCGGATGAGTAATTCGGCTGCCAATAAGGCAACTAATGAGTTAAAAACCGAACAGGCTGCTCGGCGCCAGTGTGAGGAGAGAATTTCTACCTTGGCGTGCAAGCTAGAGGAAACGACTGTCTAGTGTGAATTCCTCGAGAGGGATAACAAAGCCAAAGCGGCCGATCTCAACAAAGTCCTTACAAGAGGCGAAAGAAGCATGATCTGAGTCTAGAGAGGCTCGGGAAGAGATCCGGCAAGCTGGGGAGATAGCGGCTGGTAAGCCTTTCTTTTTACAGACGAAGTTCGGCGAACCGAAGTATTCCCTGCTTAATCAAACGTGGAGCTCTCCAGACACATTTTTGGACCTGCCGAAAAGCGCCTCCGATAAGGTGCAATTTTACCAAGTGCAGGAAGGGTGTGCCATGGAGAAGCTTTGTTGGTCACAGTTCGGCGCGCCAAAGCGTCCGTTGTTACTAAATGAATAGATGGCCTAGTGGGCCAAACTCCACAGGATATCCGGTTCTTCCATGAAGGAAATTATAGTCCGGCTGTGGCCTACTGAGCCCATTCCGAATAGTTACTTCGGTTTGGTGCGGCGGCTTGTGGATGCGGTGCCGCGTATTGACGCCGTTAAGCGTTCAACGTGCATTGAAGGTGCACGGATGGCCTTTGCCCATATCAAAACATACTGGGCGAAGATGAAGGCCACCGACGTCGCAGCGAGGGGTCCCCTCAAGCGTAAGGACCATCACGCACCCGAACATTATTTCAAGGACGCCTTAGAGGGTGCCCGCTTGATAGAGGGTCAGTGCTTGAAATATATGATATTCGAATGAAATGTATTGACATTGTAAAAGACAATATTATGATATTTTCTTAAAAGCGTTTGGTTCCTCCTGTGCGGCCGTCTTTTGTATAATCTGAAAGTTTTCCTATTGTTGGCTTCATCCCCCTCGTAGAAAAATACGGGGGTGTTCAGAAAAGCACTTGATCACTCTTAACCCAATGTCTTAGTCCATGAAGGAGGTGTCAATGCGGTGAACGAGGCAATCGGGCTATAGGGCGTTAACACTTTCACTTAGCCATAGGGGTTTTATGGTGGGTCTACGATATAAACCCTGGTATGTACACGGTTATCACAATGTGATGCATGTATATGTTTGACCTGAAGAAAGGTCCTTTGTGTAATACGGAGGTGTAACGCCCTTGATGCGGCTATATCTCCCACGTGTCGAAGCACGACTTAGAGGCATAACCGCATTGAAAGCAATGTCGCAAGTGTCGCAAGTGAGGTACTCTTTGCAAACAACCCATGTAATACATAAAGGGAAAGAGATACATAGTTGGCTTACACTTGCCATGTCACATAATGCATAAATAACATTACATTCATCCAAATACACTCAAGGTCCGACTACGGAACCAAAATAAAGATAAACCCCAAATGCAACATAGTCCCCGATCGCCCCAACTAGGCACCTCTACTGATCATCTGGGAAAGACACGTAGTATCGCCCAGAGTCCTCATCGAACAGCCACTTGAGCTCAGTTGAATCACCTAGAGCAGTATCATCGGTCCCTGCATCTGGTTTTGGAAGGAATCTGTGAGTCACGGGGACTCAGAAATCTCACACCCTCGTGATCAAGACTATTTAAGCTTATAGGAAAGGCAAAGGTATGGTGTGGAGCTGCAGCAAGCGACTAGCATATATGGTGGCTAACATACGCAAAAGAGAGCGAGAAGAGAAGGCAAAGGCACGGTCGAACAACTATGATCAAGAAGTGATCCTAGAACAACCTACGTCAAGCATTACTCCAACACGGTGTTCACTTCCCGGACTCTGCCAAGAAGAGACCATCACGGTTACACACGCGGTTGGTGCATTTTAATTAAGTTAAGTTTCAGGTTATCTACAACCGGACATTAACAAATTCCCATCTGCCCATAACCGCGGGCACGACTTTCGAAAGATCAAATCCCTACAGGGGAGTCCCAACTTAGCCCATCACAAGCTCTCATGGTCAACGAAGGATATTCCTTCTCCCAAGACAATCCGATCAGACTCGGCATCCCGGTTATAAGACATCTCGACAATGGTAAAACTAAACCAGCAAAGCCGCCCGCATGTGCCGACAAATCCCGATAGGAGCTGCACATATCTCATTCTCAAGGCACACTCAGATGAGCCAGACGTCGGGTAGGCCAGCCCAGAGTTGCCCCTGGTAGCCCCGGACATCGCTCAGTTGGACCAACACTTAGAGAAGCACTGGCCCGGGGGGGTTAAAATAAAGATGACCCTTGAGTCCGCAAAACCCAAGGGAAAAAGGCTAGGTGGCGAATGGTAAAACCAGTGTTGGGCCATGCTGGAAGAGTTTTATTCAAGGCGAACTGTGAAGGGGTTCCCATTATAACCCAACGTGTAAGGAACGCAAAATCCGGGAACATAACACCGATATGACGGAAACTAGGGCGGCAAGAGTGGAACAAAACACCAGGCATAAGGCCGAGCCTTCCACCCTTTACCAAGTATATAGGTGCATTAAAAATAGACTAGATATAATAATGATATCCCAACAATAAACATGTCCCAACAAGGAACAAACTCCAATCTTCACCTACAACTAGCAACGCTATAAGAGGGGCTGAGCAAAGCGGTAACATAGCCAAACAATGGTTTGCTAGGACAAGGTGGGTTAGAGGTTTGACATGGCAATGTGGGAGGCATGATAAGAAAGCGGTAGGTATCGTAGCATAGGCAAAGCAATAGAGCGAGCATCTAGCAAGCAAAGATAGAAGTAATTTCGAGGGTATGGTCATCTTGCCTGCAAATTTCTCTGAGTTGACTTGATCCTCGTAAGCGTACTCAATGGGCTCCTCGATCACATACTTGTCTCCCGGCTCTACCCAAGCAAGAACAACAAGCAAAAGGAACACAATCAACCATGTGCAATGCACAAACAACATGATGCAAACATGGTATGATACGCGGGATGCGATATGTGATGCATATGCAAGATTTGGAAAAAGGAATGATCGAACCTGACCTCAACTTGTAAAACCAAGAGTGCCACTGGAAAGGTTAGTTGATTTTGGTCGAAATCGATATAATGATCACTGGAATCGGAGGCACGGTTTGGAAATGACAAGAAAAACAAAAATGGCACCGGTCTGCAATAATCAGCACGAGACCATCTAAATGCATCAAGAACAACAAGCTACAGAAATCCAACATGGCAAAAAAATACATGGCAGGGATCCAATCATGATGCTTGACAAAATTTGAACACTGAGCTACGGCTAAATCACCAAATAGCAGGTCCGAACAAGCATGGCAAAAGAGAAAAATATTACTGGTTACAGACTTAGTGAAAATAACAAGTCAGGAATTTAACATCAGGAAGCAATCTTTAGAGCATGAAAACTACATGCTACAGGAACTTATCATGGCAAATCAAGGCATGCATGAAGCTACTCAAAGCATATAACAAAAGTCCCTTAGTGACCATGAGCCAAAAGGGATCAGAAAATACAATTGCAAGCATGTGAACATAGCTATTAACGAAAACAGATTCAGACTTACTGAAAAACTGGAGCGTGGCAAAACAGATAACGAGTAGGCATGTTTACGAGCTTGATGCACTCACCACGAGGCATTGCATGACAAACTAAGCATACACCCAGCAAGTAGACATAGCATAGAAGCTAGACATGGCAAGAACAATATCATAGCATGCACGGATCAACTACAACAAGCTCGGCAAAATTGCTAAACATGTTAACAATATGCCAGGAACATTTTATAGCAAAAGTAGAGCTCAATTGAGTCAAGCTAGGGTGCTCCATAAATGGAAACAAAGACATGGATGGATAGAGTACCACAATATCTACAAAACATCCTTACTGATCATGCTCAAAAGAGGCACGGATCACTAGGAAACAACATGAACATATGGCATAAAAATAATGACAGGGCAAGGACGTGAAATTCCAAGTCCCTGAAATCAGCATCATTGAGTAAGCTACTTTTAATGCTTGTGCTAGTCACCACAAATATCACAAAAATACATGACATACACCCCCTGTAAAGATGGCATGGCATACTTCAAAACACATGTAGAGCTTAGGATCATAGCATGCACACATTAATCATGGCAAAAATGACAAAAGTGCATTTGCTGAAACAGATCTGAAACTATCATCACATAGCCCTCTTCCAACAGCATTTTCTGGCACCAAGATGAGCTCAAATGAAAATGATGCAATGAGATGAAATGTAGTACTCGTCGAGATGAACATTTTGATATGCTACATGCACGAATCGGAGCCACGATGAGGAAGTTATGATGATGTGAACACGCTAAAATAAATAGGGTTTCGGGAAAAAAAGTCAACTGCCTCGAATCCCAGATCTGGATCCGGTTGCACTGTAGCAGCGGCGGACTCGAGGTTCGCCGGAATCGTTGTTCCACCGGAGAGAGACGACGCCGGTCGTAGTAGAGGTCGCGGAGGTAGCTAGGGCCGGACGGGGAGGAGGCCGCGGCGAGGAGCGACGGGCTCGGGATGGCGCCCGCCTGCAAGGAGCGAGGCATGAGGGGGGCGGCGGATGCCGGCGCGCTGGGCGGCGGTGGCCGGTGGCCGCGGTGGGCGGTGAAGGAGGAGACGGGCGGCGGGGAGCCGGCGAACAGGCGCGGGCGGCGGCGCGCCTTCGGGCCGGAGAGGGCCCCGCACGGGCCGACGCGGGCAGAAGCGGTGATGTGGGCGCGGGCGGGCGACGTGTCAGCGCCTGGTTGGTCTGGCGGAGCGGGCGGACGTGTCCGGCCCAAATCGGACACGTCCGACGACAAGGGGAGTGGATCTTTAGGGTTAGGGTGGTTTAGGATTCGGAATTTTTGTGGAGGGATCTATTTATAGAGGTAGAGGGAGCTAGGAAGCTCCAAATGAGGTGCAGTTTGCAGCCACGCAATCGTGATCGAACGACCTAGGTGATGGAGGAGGTTTAGGTGGGTTTTGGGCCACTTTGGAGGGGTGTTGGGCTGCAACACACACAAGGCCTTTTCGGTCCCTCGGTTAACCGTTGGAGTATCGAACGAAGTCCAAATGGTACGAAAATTGACAGGCGGTCTACCGGTAGTAAACCAAGGCCGCATGACAAGTCTCGGTCCAATCCGAAAACGTTTAGCACCCACACACGAAAAGAGGTAGAAAGGGACACCGGAGGACATGGGAGCACCGGAATGCAAAACGGAGAACGGGGAAAATGCTCGGAAGCATGAGACGAACATGAATGCAAATGCAATGCACATGATGACATGATATGAGATGCATGACAAAGACAAAAAACACGGAGACAATAACCCAACAACGAGGAAATATCATAACTTAGTGCCAGAAATGGCAAGAGTTTGAGTACAAATAAGGTAGGTTACATCCGGGGTGTTACAGGAGGGAATCGCGAAAGATTCCGATTAGTCGTTGAGTGTTTGACCAGCTCTCGCCGCATCATGACAGTCAGTTTTCGGCTTTCTCCACTGAGGTGCTCGTCTGGGTAGACTAGGGCACAATCGCAGTAGTTCTCCCTTTACTACCTTAGCCTATAGAGCGGAACATAAGGTAGCAAGCACAGGAGCCGGGCAACCCAACTATTGACCCAAGACATGATTCGGAGCTGATGCATATAAGGCCAAACTCGTGACACCGAAGTATGCTATAAAGCTGTTTGGACTTTTTGGCAATTTAGTTTGTTCCCATATCGAGCCCCTGGCGGGGCGTGTGAAATAACACAAGGAGCAAAATACAGTTTTTTAGAGAAAAGTGAATACTGGATATAGATTATATTCACTAGAACTTGAGTGACATGCCAATCGTTGTTTTGTACATAATAATGCCACGAGTCTGGCTATTTGACATGCCAAGGGTCGACAGTTGAGGTAGAAGGCACTTTATAGGCTCACAAAATAGAGAGTGCGGTCTACAAAAAGTTGTTTTGGACCTCCTGTCGCATGTCTGCGCCGCCTTTCATCTATGAAGGGGCTCCTTAAAGGGAGTAACTTTTGGATGAATGTACAAACCGGAACTCCGATAGAGTCGGTGAGATGACCATCCTACGAGTCACCTGTGATAAAGGATAATGAAAAAAGAAAAAGTGGTTAGAAAAGAAAAGAAAAGAAAAGAAGGGGGTTATGGGAGTACTTGTAGGCCCGTCCATATTGTGCCTCCGCCGATGCCCATGGTATTTTAAGTGTAGAGTTATGTATGCGCGGTATAGGTTTCAAGGGTGTATGAGGCGGACGACGGAGGCCGAACTGCTAGTCCAGCTCCATAATTGGTCGGTCCTGCTGAATGGAGACCAGCGGCTTAATGGCCGACAAGGTATACGGTTCAATAAGACCGATTTGTACTCCGGATGGAGGGAACGTAGTATGATCCTCAGTCCAGAGTTACGTCTCATGCTCCTCTGTAAGGGCTTGTGTCATGTATACCATGTTCACTATTTTTACCTCAGGGGGAAATTGCTTCTGACCCCCGGTATTTGGTTGGTGCATCTCTTCGTCATCGCTATCACTGGGCGGCCTTTTCCCCTTGTGTTCGGTGTTGAGCTTGCCGGCCTGCTTGAAGACCCAACAGCTTCTGTTGGTGTGATTAGCTGGTTTATCGGGGTTGCCATGAATCTGGCAGGGCCGATCTAATATCTTGTCTAAATTGGATGGTTCGTATCTGTTTGCCTTGAATGGCTTTATTCGTTGACCAGGTTTGGGGCCGCTGAATCCGGCGTTGACCGCTGTCTCGCTCGTTCTTTCATTATCATTGTGATGTTTGTGTTTGCTGTGTCGTGCTTTGCCATTGCCGTTTCGGACTTCGGAAGTGCCCGGATCGTTGGTGTTGTTCCTTCTACGAGCGAGCCAGCTGTCTTCTCCCGCGCAAAAGCGGGTCATCAGAGCGGTAAGGGCTGACATGGATTTTGGTTTTTCTTGACCGATGTGGCCGGCGAGACACTCGTCCCGTATGCTGTGTTTGAAGGCTGCTAGGGCTTCCGCGTGCGGGCAGTCGACGATTTGGTTCTTTTTAACCAAGAAACTAGTCCAGAGCTTCCTGGATGATTCTCCGGGCTGTTGGACTATATGGCTTAAGACATCGGCGTCTGGTGGCCGGACATATGTGCCTTGGAAGTTGTCGCGGAAGGCATCTTCCAAATCCTCCCAACTGCCAATAGAATTTTCGGGAAGACTGTTTAACTAGTGTCGAGCTGGACCTTTGAGCTTTAACGGGAGGTATTTGATGGCATGAAGGTCATCGCCGTGGGCCATGTGGATATGGAGAAGGAAATCCTCTATCCATACCACGGGATCAACTGTTCCATCATATGATTCGATATTTACGGGTTTAAACCCTTCCAGGAATGCGTGCTCCATTACTTCGCCTATGAAGCAAAGAGGGTGTGCGGTGCCTCTATGTTGGGCCACATTGCGATGTAGCTCCGATGGAGTCAGTCTATGGTTTTCGGCCCGGGTGTGACTAGGCTTGTCACGTCCGAATAGATAGCCATCATCATGTGTCGGGGCACGTCCTCACGATCCGTAGATCGATCTGGTATGTCCCGTTCTGTTGTCCAGGTCTTGCCGAAGGTCATATGTATGACCGCGAGCTGTTTTACCTCTGCCTTTATGATGAGGCGGGGCGGGCTGGTGTTCGGCTTGAGTTGCCGCTTTATCCCGACCACGTGGTGGTCAGTCAGCCGCATTGCGCGATGATGGTATGTGCTCCGGTGCCTCGTCATCGAGCTGAGGTAGTAGTTTGCTCTTCGGGTAGCTTTTGGCTGGGTGCTTGAGGCCGTGTTCTTCAGCTGCTAGGATATTAGTCCATCTGTCGTTGAGCAGATCTTGGTCAGCTTGAAGCTACTGCTGCTTATTTTTAGGCTCCTTGCAGTGGCTATTAGCCGGCGTTTAAAGCGCTCCTGCTCCTGAGGTTCCTCAGGCATGATGAAATCCTCGCTGCTGAGGCTTGCCTCATCCTCGCAGAGTGGAAGATAATTACTATCCTCCAAGTCTTCATGCGCGGCCTGTCCATCAGGGCTAACTTGCCCATCTTCCCGTTCATCCTGTTCGGCAGTTGTATCAATAGGGTCTTCGTTGTCTTCATCGCCTTCCGGAGTGTTATCTTCTCCTGGGCCAGTGTTGCTGTCTTTGCTGCAATGTGACTTGGAGCGACACTGCTGACGCTGACGCTTTGATTGTATCTCGTGAGGTTTATCCTCAACTCGATCTTCTTTGTCATCACCGCTATTTTCTTTTGGTGCATCCACCATGTATACATCATATGAGGAAGTGGCTGTCCAGCGTCCGATAAACGGTGGGTTCTGGGC
This sequence comes from Triticum urartu, assembly GCF_003073215.2. Lineage (NCBI taxonomy): Eukaryota > Viridiplantae > Streptophyta > Magnoliopsida > Poales > Poaceae > Triticum > Triticum urartu. Next base: position 468,754,892 of record NC_053023.1, read on the forward strand.
CTCTTCTTCTCCGGTATCGTCATCCATACCGTCGATGTCGTCAGAGCCGTAATCGAGCATGTCAGTTAAGTCTTCGACAGTGGCTATGAAGTGGGCGATGGGTGGGAAGCAAAATTCTCCGTCAACAGCCTCCGGTTCAAACCGGATACAATTCGGCTGTGAGCCCCCCCACTAAAGATAGTGCTCTTAACGAGCTTAGCACGTTGCCCAAAGGCGAGTGCCGCAAGATGTCCGCGGAGTTGAATTCGATGATCGATGACCGATCAAGCTCGACGTACGTGGACGCACAAGGTTCGGAACCTGTAGCCCGAGACGAGTCCATAGTTCCCGTGACATAGATGTCACTTGAAGTTAAGTCTATGTGTGGCTCCAATGCCGCTGAGTCTGTGGCTTCTGCGGTGGGGTTGAGCTTCCCGTCTTCGGATGGCGCGATCTGCTCCGGATCTATGGCCAGAGCAGCTACATGTACTATCTCCTGCGTATGGACCGATTATAGATTTACGTCATGTTCATCGTGAGCGGCCGCCGTGGTCTCAAATCTGTTCAAGATCAAGTCTCTACAGATATCCGCGACATAGTTCAAGCTTCCAAATCTGACCTGGTGGCCAGGGGCGTAGCTTTCGACCTGCTCCAAACGGCCAAGCGAGTTGGCCCGCAGTGTGAAGCTGCGAAACACGAAGATCTGTCCGGGGAGGAAGACTTCACCTTGGACAACGTCATTGTAGATGATTGAAGGAGCCATCAAACCTCTTGACGACGGCACAGTGGAACTCTCAATGAAAGCACCAATGTCGGTGTCAAAACCGGCGGATCTCAGGTAGGGGGTCCCGAACTATGCGTCTAGGATCGATGGTAACAGGAGACGGGGGACACGATGTTTACCCAGGTTCGGGCCCTCTCTATGGAGGTAATACCCTACTTCCCGCTTGATTGATCTTGATGAATATGAGTATTACAAGAGTTGATCTACCACGAGATCGTAATGGCTAAACCCTAAAAGTCTAGCCTGACTATGATTATTATTCCAGCTGTCTACGGACCTAGCCCTCCAGTTTATATAAACACCGAGGGGATCTAGGGTTAGATAAGGTCGGTTACGGAGAAAGGGATCTTCATATTTGGTTGCCAAGATTGCCTTCCACGCCAAGGAGAGTCCCATCCAGACACGGGCAGAGTCTTCGGTCTTTGTATCTTCACAGCCCATCAGTCCGACCCATATCCAATAGGTCGTGCGCACGAGGACCCCTTAGTCCAGGACTCCCTCAGTTATCACATGAGAAGGCCAAACACCAACGACCCCGGGAGGTGACATGAATGAGGCCGGCCCGCCAGACAGAGCTTAGTTGTTGGGTTTATTGATGCTGTAGGGACGGACCCGATCACAGACGCCGTTGATACCTCTTGAGCTTGCATTGGTTTTTCCCTTGAAGAGGAAAGAGTGATGAAGCAAAGGAGCATAAGTATTTCCCTCAGTTTTGAGAACCAAGGTATCAATCCAGTAGGAGAGTATGCAACAAGCCACTGAATACCTGCACAAACAAACACCAACTTGCAACCAACGTGACAAAGGAGTTGTCAATCCCTTCACGGTTATTCGCAAAGTGAGATTTGATAGAGATGGATAAATGGTAAAGTAATATTTTTGGTATTTTTGGTTAATGGAACGGAAAGTAAATATTGCAAAGTAAATGAACGACGACAGAAATTGGCAATTTGATAGAAAACTAATAGGATGTAAAATAGACCCGGGGGCCATATGTTTCACTAGAGGCTTCTCTCAAGATAGAAATTATTACGGTGGGCGAACAAATTACTGCCGAGAAATTGATAGAAAAGCGCAATGTTATGACGATATCTAAAGCCATGATCATGAATATAGGCATCACGTCTGTGTCAAGTACACCGACATAATTCTGCATCTACTACTATTACTCGACACATCGACCGCTATCCAACACCCATCTAGAGTATTAAGCAAGATGACATGATGTAGAGGAATTAACTCAAGCAATATGATGAAAAACCCATCTTTTATCCTCGATAGTAACAATATAATACAATACATGCCTTGCTGCCCCTACTGTCACTGGGAAAGGACACCGCAAGATTGAACCCAAAGCTAAGCACTTCTCCCATTGCAAGAAAAACCAATCTAGTTGGCCACACCAAATACATAGTTCGAAGAGACTTGCAAAAATATCAAATCATGCATATAAGAATTCAGAGGAGATCCAAAAAATATTCATAGATAAGCTAATCATATATCCATTATTCATCGAATCTTGGCAAACACACTGCAAAAGAGTATTAGATCGAATAGATCTCCAAGAACATCGAGGGGAACTTTGTATTGAGAATGAAAGAGAGAGAAGAAGCCATCTAGCTACTATGGACCCGTAGGTCTGAAGTAAACTACTCACGCTTCATCAGAGAGGCAATGGTCTTAATGGTGTTGATGTAGAAGCCCTTCGTGATCGATTCCCCCTCCGGCGGGATGCCGGAAAAGGCCCGAAGATGGGATCTCACGGGTACAGAAGGTTGCGGCAGTGGAAAAGTGGTTTTGTGGCTCCCCTGGATGTTTTGGGGGGCATAAGAGTATATATAGGTGAAAGAATTAGGTCAGGGGGCTACGAGGGGCCCACAAGGTCGGGGGGCGCGCCCTCCACCCTTGTGGCCGCCTCGAGGCTCCTCTGACTTGTACTCCAAGTCTCCTCGGAATCTTTTGGTCCAAGAAAAATCAGGGCGAAAGTTTTATTCCGTTTGGACTCCGTTTGGTATTCCTTTTATGCGAAACTCTAAAACAAGGAAAAAACAGAAACTGGCACTGGGCTGTAGGTTAATAGGTCAGTCCCAAAAATCAAATAAAATAGCATATTAATGCTTATAAAACATCCAAAATAGATAATATAATTGCATGGAACAATCAAAAATTATAGATACGTTGGAGACGTATCAGCCGTGCCCAGTCTTCTCATGCGAAAGTCCTGAAGAAAGACAACCGGCGCTCGGCTCCCGTGGTGACGAGGCACCGGGTCGTGCGCCCTAGCTCATCCGCCTGTGATTAGGTCATGCTAGAAGGAGGCACCAAGGACCATGGGAGGTGATGTGAACGGGGGATGGCCCACGAGCCAGAGCTCAGCCTCTTGGGTTTAGCAACGTAGCAGGGAGGGACCCGAGCACAGACATCATGCCTGTCCTTAATCATGAGGCGGTCGTGGGTGGGTTTGCAAGGGTATACGACGTTCATGGAAACGAAGTACCAGACATGCAGATGATAATCATAAAGCAACTCATGGAAGGAGGTAAAGCTAGTTCTGACAGATGCGGAAAGTGATACATGCCACAGGGACGGACCCATGCGGCTTGGGGATAATGCAGCCCGAGGGGCACCCCCAACTGGACTACCAGAAGATGCCAGAAAGATACATGTCGCAGGGACAGACCCACACGATCAGGGGATGATGTAGCCCGAGGGGCCCCCCAACTGAACAAACCAAAAGATATCACGTGGCACCGTTGCTAAAGAAGTGTTAGAGGAGCCGAAGACGCGTGTTGAAGGAGTCGCTCCTCATGAGCTGCCCAGGCCCTGGGCCTCAGCAGGCTTTGAGGGACGGGGGGGGGGGGGCTCGCGAGGATCCACCATCACCTCCATCAAGATTGCCTGGTGCCTGGCCTCCTGAGCCGCCAGGACGCTTTGCATGTGGCGCTGATGCACGACAACCCCGCCCAGCAAGCCGAAAGGCATGCGAACGTAGTTGTGAGGTGGGCCGTTGCCTCGGCCCACGCGGCACGGCCAGAAGAGCTGCTGAGAGGCGATCCTATTGAGTCCTGGGATCTTGAAGCAGACGCACAACTCACTATCCTCGCCAGGACCAGGAGCTGCGCGTGGTGGTGGGCGACAGTCGCCCCGTATGGCTCTTGCCTCCTCAAGCTCCTCAGCAGCCTTGGCGATGAATTCTTGAGCGCTAGGTGCCTCGCGCCCCGCGCTTTCCTCACGGAAGCGAGCAGTGAGGCATGCCTCCAGGTGGTGCCCAAGCACCTCCCTCGTGACGCTGACCAGGTTAGAGGCTCTCTAGAGGAGAGCCCCCGAGCCCAGCCTGAGGGGGGCGCCGGGCGCACCTTCCTATGCGAGAGGGGGGAGGTCCCCCGGCTGTGGGCGCTGGTCTTGAGGAGGTGCCGCTGAACACTCTGCTCTCCTGAGATTCTTGGCAGAGCAGCTTCTTCTTCTTCTTGGGGACAACCTCAAGAGGGTAGACATCACCCTCGTTGTCTCGGTCTTCAACCGCTGTAGCCTAGTAGGCGCGCTCGAGAGAGCACACCGCGTCCTTCCCCTCACAAGCGACCGTGATGATGTTGCGGCTCCCTGGCATCTGGAGGACGTTGTATCCATGGTGGGTGACTGCCATGAACTTGGCCCGGGCTAGGTAGCCGAGGATGGCATTGTACGGAAGGCGAATGTGAGCAACGTCGAAGTCAATGAGCTCAGTGCGGTAGTTGTCTCGTGTGCCGAAGGTGACAGGGAGGCAAATCTGCCCTATCGGGGTGGTGGAGCCATCGGTCACTCCTGAGAAGGGCTTGGTGGGCTGCAGCTGGTCACAGGGCACCTCGAGTCGTTCGAATGTCTCAATGGAAAGAACGTTGAGCCCCGCACCGCCATCGATGAGAGTCTAGGTGACCAGGACGTTGCTGATGGTTGGCGAGCAGAGCATCGGGAGAGCGCCGGCAGTTGCCGCGCACTTGAGCTGGTCGGATGAGCTGAAGGTGATGGTGCACTTGGACCACCTGAGCCAACGCATAGCCTCGAGCTTGGGGAGGGCCACGTTCACCTCACGAGCAAACTGCTTGAAGATGCGATGGGAGGTAGGGGCCTGACCGCCGCCCAGGATGCAAGCAACATCACGAGGCTCCTGGAAGCCCCCAGCCCCCTCGTCCTGATGATGGTCGTCGTTCCTTCTTGGTGGCGGTGGCAGCGGAGGAAGCCCATCGTTGCCCTGAGGACGGTCCTCACGAGGCTGGTCTCTCCAGGGGCCCTCGCGAGGCTGGCCCTGCCAATGGTCCTCGCGAGGCTGATCGCGCCACTCTTGGTGAGGGTCATGGCTGTCCCAACATCCTCCACTTCGCCCCCCTCCACGACCATAGCCTCAATCGTTGCGCTTGGGGCAACGACCAAGGCACCCGTGCCGGATGGCCTGGAGCTCCTGACAGTCGTTGGTGTCGTGGATGTGCACGTTGTGGAAGACGCAGCATGGGCGGCTGCCCTTGGATGACTCCGGGTGGTTGCAGCCGCGCTTCATCTCCGGTTCGGCCGCGAGCACGGCTGTTCCCTTGCGCTTCACGTCCTTGGCCTTGGCTTTCTTTTCTTCTGGGTCAGCTTTAGAGAGCTCGGGGAGGGAGAGGTGTCCCTACTCGGCTCTTGCACACTTGGTCGCCATGTTGAACATCTCCAGAGCCGTGCATAGGTCATCATGTATGGCGAGCTCCTCCTTCATCTTGACATCTCGGACGCCGTCAGTGAATGCGGAGATGATGGCCTCATCCGACACCTTGGGGATCTTGAGACGAACGCTATTGAAGCGCTAAATGTACTCCTGCAGGGTCTCCCCTGGCTGCTGCTTGATGCGCCGCAGGTCACCTATAGCCGGTGGGCGGTCGGGAGTGCTGGCAACAAAACGCTCACGCATCTCATCCCAGGAGGAGATCGATCCCGTGGGCAGGTTCAGGAGCCACGAGTGCGTCCCATCCTTGAGGGCCATGGGAAACCAGTATGCCATAACCTTCTCGTCACCATTGGCCGCCTCGATGCTCAGCTCGTAAAGCTGCAGGAACTCAGCAGGGTCGGGGGTGCCGTCGTAGTGCGGAGGCAGGTCGGGCTTGAACTTCCCCGGCCAGATGATGCTGCGCAGCTCCGGAGTAAAGGCGCGGCAACCCGCTGTGGTCACGGGAGCCCGTCGTGGAGGTGGAGCCTGATCTTGGCGCTCGAGCGCCACCACCACAGGCAGCGCGTGGTCTTCACGTTGTGGCGCTGGGAGTGCACGAGCATCTTCTTGCGGCTGATGGACCACCTGGCATCTTCCTTCTTCATGTACCGGCGCCCTTCACGGCGGGTCATGCCGCGGGACTTCGTGCCTTGGCTTGATGATGGGGAGGTGGAGGAGGTGCTTCGTGGGCTACTTCACCTGCAGCAAGTGGCTGGCGAGGCAGCGAGAGAGACAGTGCAGGAGAGCCCCCAGCAGCGCTGACAAGCTCGGCGATGCGGTCCAGCTAGTCCTCATAGAGGTTGTCGATGGGGTGATAGCGCAGGAGCTCGCGTGCCATGAGCAATGCAGCCTGCGCGTCCACCGGCCCGCGACGAGCATGGGACGACGAACTAGCCGGAGTCAGCGATGGGGTGGAGGTGTGCCTGTCACGCCGCATGAAGGGGTGCAACAAAGAAGCTTGCTTCTCGTGCCCCGCCGGGCCGGTAGCGGCATTGGCGGCAGGCGATGGGGAACGACGGGGAGGCTTGCCAGCAGGTGCCGTCTGGGCGACACGAGCAGTGAGGGCGGCGCGATGCTCAGCACGAGCACGATGGGCGTCAGCCATGGAAGTGGTGGAGCGGTGCCGGGTCGACCGGCAGAAGAGAGGCTCCGACGCACCCCTACCTGGCGCGCCAAATGTCGGATTTCGGGTTCCGCGGATCCTTGAGAGGTTCGAACTCTGGGGTGCGTGTGAAGAACTTGTCCTCCCCAGTCTGCCAACTCGCTAATCTCACGTCCTAGCTCGATGAACTGAATGGAAAGGAGACACGGCGGTTTACCCAGGTTCGGGCCACCTTGCGGTGTAAAACCCTACTCCTGCTTTGTGGTGGATTGGCCTCGATGGGCTGAGGATGAACTAGTACAATGGATAACAACCTTATGAGGAGGGGTGTTCTTTGGCTCGACTGAGCTAGTGAGCTAACCAGGGTCGAATCGATCCCCTGTCTATAGTGGTGGCTAGGTCCTATTTATAGTGGCCTTGGTCCTCTTCCCAAATGAAGGCGGGAAGGGATTCCACAACGGCCAAATTCGAAGGGGGACATCTAGTACATGCCATCCTGACAAAAGTGGTCTTCGCCTGCAAAAGCCTCTGGCCGTGACGCCGTGGTGGGCTCGACGATGACCTCCGTCCTACTGTCCTGGCGTTCTTGGCCTCGTCATTGCACCGGAATGGAAACCTTTGGCTAATTCCTTGGGACTCCATGCCTATGCCTGCCTCCTTTGTACCAAAGAGGAAACTAGTACACTGCGCCCACTGGCGCCTGCCTGGCCTTGGTCGTCATGGCCCACGTCATTCGAACCTCATGAGGTGAGGCTTGCATAGGAATCTCCACTCTTCGGGAGCCAGTCTGGGGAGGCTGCTCCTCGTGGAGGTCTTGGTGTCATCCACCTCACGAGGCTTGTTCCCCCGCGAGGGTCTCGATTTTTTTGGTGTTGAAGTTAGGCGGTACCATGCCGTCGATAGAGGCACGCCGTGGGCAGTAGGTAGGCAAGTCTGGGTACCCCCGTTCCCAGAATGCCGACAAAGTCTGAACTGTCAAGTCGCTTTTCACATTTCTAAATGAAGGATTAGTAACAGTGTGTACAATGGGGAGTATCATCCCTCTTATCAGAGATGGCATATAGAACTCTTGTTGGCTCACACACACGCGTGTGTGCATGGAGGGATAAGGAGAGGGAGAGAGAGAGAGAGAGGGGGGGATCTCTTAATGTATTTCTAACCTTTAGCTTAAAACATATAACAATTAACACTATCAAGTATTATAATTTCCCTGCAATGTTGAATTCCTAAAATTTAAGGATTTAAGTTGAGGTATTTGAACCTCCCATTATCCTCTCCCTATCCATAAAAAGTGGCAGTGGGAAGCTCCCTTCACAAACGACCACCCCAAACTCGCCAACAGCAACCTCTCAATCCATGTTGTCCACTTAATCATGCTGCGTCGCCCCAGCCTCCCATGTCTCCACCCATTCTGTGGCGTGCCACCTCCTGATCTTTCTCCTATCGCTTTCACCTCTTGCAACTCACCAGGAACCCATGATCGTCAATGACATACAACTTAAACATTGAATAAACTTAAAATGTATTATAACCTTGATCTATGGCTTATATCATCTCCCGATGTTGGAGGGGCTATCAGAGGCGAAAGGATCCCGCATAACACTAAGTAAAAGAAACATGTGAAATAAAGGGAGTAGTTCTCTAGCGAATAAGGTTTGCTCAACTTGTGTCTCCAGGTCTCTGAATAGCCTAAGTTGACTAGAAATCCATGGGCTAAGAGGGTTGTACTACATAAATGACCCACTTCACCATGTTGGCTGCAAGCATGCATGTAACCCCTGAGAATGCCATATTGTGTTGGAGGGAAAGAGGGATCAAGGGGAATTCCATGTGTTCGTTTGAAATCTACATTATTTTTATTTTAGGGCGACATTAGGTATTTGTCGGGAAAGAGATCACCTGATCGGCCTCCTCTCTAGATGTCTTTTCTTACTTACAAGTGGATTTGATGCATCCGATCATCGCAAGAAAACCCCACCACATGTAACATTTTCTTCACATATACAACATCTTCATAACAATTTGTCTCATTGTATGTCCATAAGCCTTTGAAAATGTCACAACATTTCAAATACACCTATCAAAACAAACTATTTATGTAAGCAACAAAATCACCATTGGTTGGCACAAGTCACTTTTATCAAAAAATATCTTACCCAAAATATTGAGAGAATTGATCACAACAAACACAACACAAAAACCAAATTATATAATGACGGAAAAAGAACATGCATACATCAAACACAATATTTTTATGATATGCGGACAACCATTGCAACATGTGCTTCACACAAAATTATGTAGCAAGACATAAACGCAACATGTTATAACAACCTACCCAACATCGTAAATCTAGAAATAGCTAACCTACAAGTAAAAAAGTGGGCACTAACCTCAACATCCTAGCCTCGTCGACAACTGAAAGTGCGGCTAATCGCTTTGGTGGACTTTTGTAACTAATATCAACAAATCTCAAGGAACTCTATCTTATTTCACGGAATGTTCCAATAGTTTGTAAGAAAGGAGATGAAAGATGACCATATAAATTGCATGACATTAGTTTTGACAAAGCCAATGTCTTAGATTTCATATTTGTAATGCCCGAGCGATGCAGTGGGTGGCCAGGGGCCGAGCGATGCGCGTTTCTCTCATACACGTGCACGCGTGTGTGCGAGGCGTTGCGCTCTAATTGAACCCAAGCGAGGCGTTGGGCTCTAACTGAATCCGAGTGATTGCACTAGCTACATTACTGAACCCCGATCGATCCCTTGTTGTTAACTGAACCCGATCGAGCGATTCCTTCGCCACACTGCTGCTAACTGAAGCCGATCGATGTTGCCTCTGGACGAATAGTGATCGCTGTTGGGGCGGGGGGGGGGGGGGTTGATGACCCACAAGTATAGGGGATCTATCGTAGTCCTTTCGATAAGTAAGAGTGTCGAACCCAACGAGGAGCAGAAGGAAATGATAAGCGGTTTTCAGCAAGGTATTCTCTGCAAGTACTGAAATAAGTGGTAACATATAGTTTTGTGATAAGATAGATTGTAACGAGCAACAAGTAACAAAAGTAAATAAAGTGCAGCAAGGTGGCCCAATCCTTCTGTAGCAAAGGACAAGCCGAAACAAACTCTTATAATAGGAAAAGCGCTCCCGAGGACACATGGGAATATCGTCAAGCTAGTTTTCATCACGTTCATATGATTTGCGTTCGATACTTTGATAATTTGATATGTGGGTGCACCGGTGCTTGGGTGCTGTTCTTACTTGAACAAGAATCCCACTTATGATTAACCTCTATTGCAAGCATCCGCAACTACAACAAAAGTATTAAGGTAAACCTAACCATAGCATGAAACATGTGGATCCAAATCAGCCCCTTACAAAGCAACCCATAAACTATGGTTTAAGCTTCTGTCACTCTAGCAACCCATCATCTACTTATTACTTCCCAATGCCTTCCTCTAGGCCCAAATAATGGTGAAGTGATATGTAGTCGACGTTCACATAACACCACTAGAGGCTAGACAACATAGATCTTATCAAAATATCAAACGAATACCAAATTCACATGACTACTCATAGCAAGACTTCTCCCTTGTCCTCAGGAATGAACGTAATTACTCACAAAGCATATTCATGTTCATAATCAGAGGGGTAATAATATGCATATAGGATCTGAACATATGATCTTCCACCAATTAAACCAACTAGCATCAACTACAAAGAGTAATCAACACTACTAGCAACCTACTAGCACCAATCCAGGACTTTGAGACAAGAATTGGATACAAGAGATGAACTAGGGTTTGGAGATGAGATGGTACTGGTGAAGATGTTGATGGAGATTTCTCTCTCCCGATGAGAGGAGCGTTGGTGATGACGATGGTGATGATTTCCCCCTCTGGGAGGGAAGTATCCCCGGCAGAACAGCTCTGCCGGAGCTCTAGATTGGATCCGCCAAGGTTCTGCCTCGTGGCGGCGGAGTCTCGTCCCGAAAAGTTCCTCCCTATTTTTTTCTCATTGAAAGACCTCATATAGGAGAAGATGGGCATCAGAGAGCCACCAGGGGGGCCCACGAGGTAGGGGTGCGCCCTAGGGGGGGCCCCACCCTCGTGAGCAGGGTGTGGGCCCCCTGGCCTTCATCTTTGGCGTGGATATTTCTTTATTTCTTTTAAGACGTTCCATGGAGTTTCAGGACTTTTGGAGTTGCTCAGAATAGGTCTCTAATATTTGCTCCTTTTCCAGACCAGAATTCCATCTGCCGGCATTCTCCCTCTTTATGTAAACCTTGTAAAATAAGAGAGAATAGCCATAAGTATTGTGATATAAGGTGAAATAGCAGTCCATAATGCGATAAATATCGATATAAAAGCATGTTGCAAAATGGACGTATCAACTCCCCCAAGCTTAGACCTCGCTTGTCCTCAAGCGAAAAGCCGATAACAATAAATATGTCCTCATGTTTAGAGGTAGAGGCGTCGATAAAAATAAAATACGGACATGAAGGCATCATGATTATTCTCATAACAACAACATATATATATTGTCATATGATTACTTATGTTCAAGTGATGATCTATTCACAATGCAAAAGTATAAATCATAAACCTTATTGGGCTCCGACAAACTATAATCTCAGTCATTGAAGCAATTGCAATTTATCATAACATCGGAAAGAGTCTATGTCAGAGCTAAAAAGCAAGTCCACATACTCAACTATCATTTAGTCCTCCATAATTGCTAACACTCACGCAATACTTGTGGTTACGGAGTTTTAATCGGACACAGAGAAAGATAGGGGCTTAGAGTTTTGCCCCACATCCTTTTACCTCAAGGGTAATGTCAACAATAATGGTTCATGCTCCCCTACATCCAATTAGATATATATATCATGTTCTTTCCAACATGCTGAGCTTGCCAAAGGATAAAATGAAAAAGGAAAGGTGAAGATCACCATGACTCTTGCATAAGGTAGAAGATAATAATAAAGGATAGGCCCTTCGCAGAGGGAAGCAGAGGTTGCCATGCGCTTTTATGGTTGGATATATAAAATCACAATGTGAAAGAACATCACTTTATATTGCCCCTTGTGATATGAACCTTTATTATGTAGTCCATAGCTTTTAGTACTTCCACCATACAAGATCGTATAAAGCTTATTTCTCCCACACCAATCAATCATACATATTTAGAGCAATTTTTATTGCTTTGCACCGATGACAACTTACTTGAAGGATCTTACTCAATTCATAGGTAGATATGGTGGACTCTCATGGCAAAACTGGTTTAGGGATATTTGGAAGCACAAGTAGTATTTCTACTTGGTGCTGAGAATTTGGCTAGAATGAGGGGGAAAGACAAGCTCAACAAGTTAGAGGAACCATGACAACATACTTTATCTCAGATATAAGAAATACATAACTCATTACGTTGTCTTCCTTGTCCAACATCAACTCTTTAGCATGCCATATTTTAATGAGTGCTCCCAATCATAAAAGATGTCAATGATAATATATTTATATGTGAAAACCTATCTTTCCTTATTACTTCCTATTAATTGCAACAATGACCAAAGCTATGTCTGCCAATTCCCAACAACTTTTAATCATCATACTCTTTCTATGTGAAGTCATTACTCTCAATAAGATCAATATGAACTTTTTGTTTCTTTTTTGTTCTTTTTCTCTTTCTTTTATTCACCCAAGATCATGGCAAAATAGTTAAGCCCTTGACTCAACACTAATCTTTATTATATATAACTCACGGACTCGATTACATAGAGAGATCATAAAGCAAAACTCAAAACTAGATCATGCCATAAACTTTATTCTACTAGATCAAGATACTACTAATAGGATCGAACTAAGAAAAACGGTAAAGGTAGGAGTTGTGATTGTGATACAATACCGGGGCACCTCCCCCAAGCTTGGCAGTTGCCAAGGGGAGTGCCCATACCCAAATACTCAATTCTTCTTTGTTGGAGGAGACGGCGGAGGTGAAGGATAATCGCACATCGAGCGTAAGAGGTCATCCAGCTTGCGAATAATGCCCTTGAATGCAACAATATGCTCCTTCAACAAAATATTTTCTTGTGTGAGATACTTGTTTTGTATACGAGCTAACTCAATCATCTTGAAAGCTTCGATCTCAGTTGGGGTAAGAAGGTTATGATCAAGTTGGAGGGTGTCTTCTGCTGCTAGAGCTTGATCCTCCGTGGCCTTCTTGATCCTTTCATCCTTGTTAACCTTCGTGGGTTCTTCCCTCTTCAGATCTATCTTCATTAGCCAAGCATCGTTGTCACCATTGTTGGAGGAGGGAGGCGACATGATGCCTAGCCTGGAAAACCCTGACAGAAAACAGCTCTAAACAAGAACAGAGGAGGTTTGCGTGATACGGGAGTCAAAACCTTCGGGAGAATATATAATGAATTTTTACCGACCAAAATACGTAACGTGCAAGAAAACGGAGTCCGGAGGGCACACGAGGCGCTCACGAGGTAGGGGGCGCGCCCACCACCCTCGTGGGGCCCTCGTGTCCTTCCCGGACTGCTACTTATTTTTCTATTTTTCTAAATATTCCAAAACGGAGAAATATTGCCTTAAAAATTGTTTTGGAGTCGGTTTACTTACCGTACCACATAACTATTCCTTTTCGGAGTCTGAAACGTTCCGGAAAGTATCCCTTATGTATTCCTCCGGGGTTATGGCTTCAATAATATTGGTTTCAACATTTATGGGATTACCTGAGATATAATGTTTAATTCTTTGACCATTTACCACCTTCGTATTTGCGCCCTCGAAGTTGTTGATTTTTATTGCACCGGAACGACAAACCTCTTCGATAACATAGGGGCCTTCCCATTTAGAGAGAAGTTTGCCTGCAAAAAATCTTAAACGAGAGTTGTATAGCAATACATAATCACCTACATTAAACTCACGCTTTCCTTTTGTCATGCCATCTTTTAACTTTTTCTTTAAACAACTTCGCATTTTCATAAGCTTGGGTTCTCCATTCATCAAGTGAGCTAATATCAAATAACCTCTTCTCATCGGCAAGTTTAAAATCATAGTTAAGCTCTTTAATATCCCAATAAGCCTTATGTTCTAGTTCGAGAGGTAAGTGACATGCTTTTCCATAAACCAGTTTATAAGGAGACATACCCATAGGATTTTTGTATGCAGTTCTATAAGCCCATAATGCATCATCAAGTTTCTTAGACCAATTCTTTCTAGACCTATTAACAGTCTTTTGCAAAATTAATTTGAGCTCTCTATTGCTCAATTCTACTTGACCACTAGACTGTGGGTGATAAGGAGATGCAATTCTATGATTAACATCATATTTAGCAAGCATTTTACGGAAGGCACCATGAATAAAGTGTGAACCACCATCAGTCATTAAGTATCTAGGGACTCCAAACCTCGGAAAAATAACTTCCTTAAGCATTTTAATAGAAGTGTTGTGATCAGCACTACTAGTTGGAATAGCTTCTACCCACTTACGGGCATCGTTGAAGAGAGTAGGGCAATAAAAACTAGATTGCAATACCTTATGTGCAGTTCTATCTCCAGCGTGGTGTCCTCCATAAGACTCGGAATGACACTTGCGTAGGATCTGTTCCTGTTCATGCTCAGGTACACAACGTCTAATAACACCATCTACTCCTTCCTTATAAAGATGTGGGTCATCCCAAAAATAATGTCTCAAGTCATAGAAAAACTTTTTCTTTTGCTGGTATGTGAAGCTAGGTGGTATAAACTTAGCAACAATATAATTAGCATAATCAGCATACCATGGAGTACTACAAGAAGTACTTATAACATTTAATTGTTCATCAGGAAAGTCATCATTAATAGGTAGTGGGTCATCAAGAATATTTTCTAACCTAGACAGGTTGTCTGCAACGGGGTTCTCAGCTCCCTTTCTATCAACAATATGCAAATCAAATTCTTGTATAAAGAGAACCCATCTAATAAGTCTAGGTTTAGCATCTTTCTTTTCCATAAGGTATTTAATAGCAGCATGATCAGTTTGAATAGTTACTTTAGAATCAACAATATAAGATCTGAACTTATCACAAGCAAATACAACTGCTAAAAGCTCTTTCTCAGTAGTAGCATAATTTCTTTGAGCATTGTCTAGAGTCTTACTAGCATAATGAATAACATTTAATTTCTTATCAACTCTTTGCCCTAGAACAGCACCTACAGCATAATCACTAGCATCACACATAATTTCAAAGGGTAAATTCCAATCAGGTGGCTGAACAACAGGTGCAGAGACTAATGCTTTCTTAAGTATTTCAAATGCTTCTACACAATCATTGTCAAAGACAAATGGTATATCTTTTTGCAATAAATTAGTTAGAGGCCGAGAAATTTTTGAGAAGTCCTTAATGAACCTCCTGTAAAATCCGGCGTGACCAAGGAAACTTCTTATACCTTTGATGTCCTTAGGACATGGCATCTTTTCAATAGCATCAACCTTGGCTTTATCAACTTCAATACCTCTTTCAGAAACTTTATGCCCCAAGACAATACCTTCATTAACCATAAAGTGGCACTTTTCCCAACTCAAGACAAGATTAGTTTCTTCACATCTTAGCAAAACTCGATCAAGATTGCTCAAGCAATCGTTAAAAGAGGAACCATAGACAGAAAAGTCGTCCATGAAAACCTCACAAATCTTTTCACAAAAGTCAGAGAATATAGCCATCATGCATCTTTGAAAGGTAGCAGGTGCATTACATAAACCAAAAGGCATACGTCTATAAGCAAAAGTACCAAAAGGGCATGTAAAAGTAGTCTTTGATTGATCTTTAGCTGACACAGGTATTTGAGAGAAACCAGAATAACCATCTAGAAAGCAATAGTGTGTGTGTTTGCATAATCTTTCTAGCATTTGATCAATAAAAGGTAAGGGGTAATGATCTTTCTTAGTAGCTTTATTTAATTTGCGGAAATCAATTACCGTCCTATAACCTGTGATAATTCTTTGTGGAATCAATTCATCTTTATCATTAGGAACAATAGTAATACCTCCCTTCTTAGGGACACAATGGACAGGACTTACCCACTCACTATCAGCAACGGGATAGATTATACCTGCCTCCAGAAGCTTGAGTATTTCTTTTCTTACCACTTCTTTCATTTTAGGATTCAGGCGTTGTTGAGGATCACAAACTGGTTTGGCTTCTGCTTCCAAATTTATTTTATGTTGACATAAAGTGGGACTAATGCCCTTAAGATCATCAAGAGTATATCCAATAGCAGCATGATGCTTCTTCAGAGTTTTCAATAATCTTTCTTCTTCATGCTCTGAAAGGTTAGCACTAATAATAACAGGATATATCTTCTTTTCATCAAGATAAGCATATTTAAGATTATCAGGCCAAGGTTTAAGATCAAACACGGGATCACCCTTGGGTGGAGGAGGATCCCCTAAAATTTCAACAGGCAAATTGTGTTGCAGAATAGGTTCCTATTTAAAGAATACATCATATATTTCCCTTCTTTCATTCATCAACATATCATTTTCATGGTCTAGCAAATAGTGTTCTAAAGGAGCACTAGGAGGTACGGAAATAGGATCAAGACCAATAATTTCATCCTTACTAGGTAATTCTTCCTCATGATGTTGTTTACTAAATTTAGAGAAATTAAACTCATGAACCATATCATCCAAACCAACAGTAACAATATTCTTAGTGCAGTCTATGGTAGCATTGACATTATTTAAGAAGGGTCTACCAAATATAATGGGACAAAAGCTATCGTGTGGGGAACCAAGAATAAGAAAATCAGCAGGATATTTAGTTTTCCCACACAAGACTTCAACATCTCTAACAATTCCCATTTCTGAAATAATATCTCTATTGGCAAGTTTAATTGTGACATCAATATCTTCTAACTCAGCAGGTGCAATTTCATTCTTAATTTCTTCATATAAAGTACGCGGTATAACACTAGCACTAGCACCCATATCACATAAGCCATGATAACAATGGTCTCCTATTTTAAAAGAAATAACAGGCACGCCTACCACAGGTTTATGTTTATCTTTAGCATAAGGTTTAGCAATTCTAGCAGTTTCACCTTTGAACTGAATAACATGCCCATCAATATTATCAGACAAGAGATCTTTAACAATAGCAATATTAGGTTCTACTTTAACTTGCTTAGGAGGTGTATAAGTTCTAATATTGCTTTTACGAACAACAGTTAAGCTTTAGCATGATCCTTTATTCTAACAGGGAAAGGTGGTTTCTCAACATAAGAAGTAGGAACAATAGGATCATTATAAGTGACAGTCTTTTCTTCAACTTTAATAGGTGCAGCTACTTTTACTTCTATGGGAGGATGATATTTAAACCACTTCTCCTTAGGGAGGTCAACATAAGTAGCAAAAGATTCACAGAAAGAAGCTACTATCTCAGAGTCAAGTCCATATTTAGTGCTAAACTTACGGAAAATATCGGTATCCATAAAAGATTTAACACAATCAAACTTAGGTGTCATACCTGACTCCTTACCTTTGTCGAGGTCCCAATCTTCAGAGTTGCGTTTAATTATATCCAATAAATTCCATCTGAATTCAATAGTCTTCATCATAAAAGAGCCAACACAAGAAGTATCGAGCATGTTGCGATTGTTTTCAAAAAGCCGAGCATAGAAACTTTACATAATTATTTCTCTCTGGAGCTCATGATTGGGGCATGAATATAACATTGATTTAAGCCTCCCCCAAGCTTGAGCGATGCTTTCTCCTTCGCGAGGCCAGAAATTATATATATAATTGGGATCACGATGAACAAGATGCATAGGGTAATACTTTTGATGAAATTCCAGCTTCAATCTTTTATAGTCCCATGATCTCATATCATCACATTGCCTATACCATACCAATGAGTCTCCCTTCAAAGATAAAGGGAAGACCTTCTTCTTAGCAACATCATTGGGTATACCTGCAAGCTTAAATAATCCACAAACTTCATCCACATATATTAAGTGCTCATCAGGATGCTTTGTTCCATCTCCTGTAAAAGGATTAGCTAGCAGTTTTTCCATCATAGCCACAGGAAATTCAAAAGGAGTTTCATTGTCAATAGGTTCAGTAAGTTGAGGAGCAACTCTTTGCTCTACTGGACGGGGTAAAGATACCCCGAACAAGCCCCTCAGAGAATTACTTTCCATAGTAACAAGTGACAGTAAATTTCAGCACACTATATAAATTTTTCCTTACCAAATTCCACCTACCAAAGGCGCTACACTCCCCGGCAACGGCGCCAGAAAAGAGTCTTGATGACCCACAAGTATAGGGTATCTATCATAGTCCTTTCGATAAGTAAGAGTGTCGAACCCAACGAGGAGCAGAAGGAAATGATAAGCGGTTTTCAGCAAGGTATTCTCTGCAAGTACTGAAATAAGTGGTAACAGATAGTTTTGTGATAAGATAGATTGTAACGAGCAACAAGTAACAAAAGTAAATAAAGTGCAGCATGGTGGCCCAATCCTTTTGTAGCAAAGGACCAGTCGGAACAAACTCTTATAATAGGAAAAACGCTCCCGAGGACACATGGGAATATCGTCAAGCTAGATTTCATCACGTTCATATGATTCGCGTTCGATACTTTGATAATTTGATATGTGGGTGGACCGGTGCTTGGGGGCTGTTCTTACTTGAACAAGCATCCCACTTATGATTAACCTCTATTGCAAGCATCCTCAACTACAACAAAAGTATTAAGGTAAACCTAACCATAGCATGAAACATATGGATCCAAATCAGCCCCTTACGAAGCAACGCATAAACTAGGGTTTATGCTTCTGTCACTCTAGCAACCCATCATCTACTTATTACTTCCCAATGCCTTCCTCTAGGCCCAAATAATGGTGAAGTGTTATGTAGTTGACGTTCACATAACACCACTAGAGGGTAGACAACATACATCGTATCAAAATATCAAACGAATACCAAATTCACATGACTACTCATAGCAAGACTTCTCCCTTGTCCTTAGGAACGAACGTAATTACTCACAAAGCTTATTCATGTTCATAATCAGAGGGGTAATAATATGCATATAGGATCTGAACATATGATCTTCCACCAATTAAACCAACCAGCATCAACTACAAAGAGTAATCAACACTACTAGCAACCTACTAGCACCAATCCCGGACTCTGAGACAAGAATTGAGATGAACTAGGGTTTGGAGATGAGATGTTGCTGGTGAAGATGTTGATGGAGATTGCCCTCTCCCGATGAGAGGAGCGTTGGTGATGACGATGGTAATGATTTCCCCCTCCGGGAGGGAAGTATCCCCGGCAGAACAGCTCTGCCGGAGCTCTAGATTGGATCCGCCAAGGTTCCGCCTTGTGGTGGTGGAGTCTCGTCCCGAAAAGTTCCTCCCTCTTTTTTTCTCATCGAAAGACCTCATATAGGAGAAGATGGGCATCGGAGAGCCACCAAGGGCCCATGAGGTAGGGGGCGCGCCCTAGGGGGGGCGCCCCCACCCTCGTGAGCAGGATGTGGGCCCCCTGGCCTTCATCTTTGGCGTGGATTTTTCTTTATTTCTTTTAAGACATTCCGTGGAGTTTCAGGACTTTTGGAGTTGCGCAGAATAGGTCTCTAATATTTGCTCCTTTTCCAGACCAGAATTCCAGCTGTTGTCATTCTCCCTCTTTATGTAAACCTTGTAAAATAAGAGAGAATAGCCATAAGTATTGTGATATAAAGTTAAATAACAGTCCATAATGCGATAAATATCGATATAAAAGCATGATGCAAAATGGACGTATCAGGGGTTTGGATGAACAGTTCCTGGTGGGGGGTTGGATGAACAGGACCCCGTGGTAGTAGTGGCCGTTGCCGCTGGATGAATAGGACCCCGATCGATCGAGCCAGTTGGGGGTGAATGAACAGGACCCCATGGAGGGCTGGATGAACAGGACCCCATGGAGGGCTAGTTGAACAGTAGCCGGTGGAGGGCTAGATGAACAGTAGCCCGTGGAGGGGTGTGATAGGTCTCCAACGTATCTCTAATTTTTGATTGTTCCATGCTATTATATTATCTATATTGGATGTTTAATGGACTGTAATATGCACTTTTATATATTTTTGGGACTAACCTATTAACCGGAGGCCCAGTGCCAGTTTTTGTTTTTTTCCTATTTCAGTGTTTCACAGACAACGAATATCAAACAGAATCCAAACGGAACGAAACCTTCGCGAGGATCTTTCTTGGAACAAACGCAATCTAGGAGACTTGGAGTGGAAGTCAGAGACGCAACGAGGCGGCCACGAGGTAGGAGGGCGCGCCCAGGAGGTAGGCCCGCCCCCACCCTCGTGGGCCCCTCGTAGTCCATCGACGTACTTCTTTCGCCTATATATACTCTTATACCCTAAAAACATCCAGGGGAGGCACGAAACCACTTTTCCACCGCCACAACCTTCTGTACCCGTGAGATCCCATCTGGGGGCCTTTTCCGGCGATCTGCTGGAGGGGGAATCGATCACGGAGGGCTTCTACATCAACACCATAGCCTCTTTGATGATGTGTGAGTAGTTTACCACAGACCTTCGGGTCCATAGTTATTAGCTAGATGGCTTCTTCTCTCTCTTTGATCTTCAACACAAAGTTCTCCACGATGTTCTTGGAGATTAATTCAATGTAATATTCTTTTGTGGTGTGTCTGCCGAGATCCGATGAATTGTGGATTTATGATCAAGTTTATCTATGAACAATATTTGGTTCTTCTCTGAATTCTTATATGCATGATTTGATATCTTTGCAAGTCTCTTCGAATTATCAGTTTAGTTTAGCCTACTAGATTGATCTTTCTTGCAATGGGAGAAGTGCTTAGCTTTGGTTTCAATCTTGTGACGTCCTTTCCCAGTGACAGTAGGGGCAGCATGGCACGTATTGTATTGTTGCCATCGAGGATAAAAAGATGGGGTTTATATCATATTGCTTGAGTTTATCCCTCTACATCATGTCATCTTGCCTAAAGCATTTCTCTGTTCTTATGAACTTAATACTCTAGATGCATGCTGGATAGCAGTCGATGTGTGGAGTAATAGTAGTAGATGCAGAATCGTTTCGGTCTACTTGACACGGACGTGATGCCTATATTTCATAATCATGCCTAGATATTCTCGTAACTATGCGCTCTTCTATCAATTGCTCGGCAGTAATTTGTTCACCCATCGTAATACTTGCTATCATGAGAGGAGCCACTAGTGAAACCTATGGCCCCCGGGTCTGTTTTATATCATATAAGTCTCCGATCTACAATTCTAGTTTACTATTTATTTTATTTTGCAATCTTTACTTTTCAATCTATGCAACAAAAATACCAAAAATATTTATCTTATTATCTTTATCAGATCTCAATTTCGTAAGTAACCGTGAAGGGATTGACATTTATCACGTTGGTTGCGAGGTTCTTGATTGTTTGTGCAGGTACTAGGCGACTTGCGTGTAGTCTCCTACTGGATTGATAATTTGGTTCTCAAAAACTGAGGGAAATACTTACGCTACTTTGCTGCATCACCCTTTCCCTTCAAGGGAACACCAACGCATGCTCAAGAGGTAGCAAGAAGGATTTCTGGCGCCGTAGCCGGGGAGATCTACGCTCATTTCAAGACATACCAAGTACCCATCACAAACTCTTCTCCCTCTGTCGGTGTACAAAAGTAGGGGCTCTCCTTTTACACCCCTTAACTTGTGCACGCGCAGTCAGAGCCGCGCCCACGGCCACACTAAGCAGGGCAGAGGAGGGAAGCGGGAGCACAAGACGACCAAGGCAACACCAAGACCAGAGACGCAAAGAGAGCAAGAGGGCAAGGTGGACTCCCCCAGCAAGACCCTTGCCAGGGTGGCTTCCGTAGCCTCGGCAAGATCCTTGCCAGGGCAACTTGCCTGACGCCAGCAGAGCATGCCACCCTTGAGCCTAAGGGGTTCCAACACCATCAACAATATTGGAACCAAGGCTCGGGAGGCACCTCCGTGGTGGCATGCAGATCTTTGTAGAGATCATAGATACACAAGATGAGATGAGAACTAGAAGACGACGACCCTTGGCGAGATCCTTACCAAGGAAATCCATGAGACCCCCGGCAAGATCCTTGCCGGGGACGACTGCGGTGCCGCAGCGAGACCCTTGCCGAGGACGCCTGTGGGGGCGCAGCCAGGCCCGTGTCTGCCAAAGCCTCCACCGCCGCTCCCATACAGCTGCCAGCTCGACTAGCTGGGCATGCACCTGCGTGGCAGCGCGCGGCCTCTACACCAACTCAGCAAGCACCTGCGTGGTGGCATGCAGATCTTCGTGAAGGCTCCACCACCGCGCCAGCTCAGCAGCCAGCCAACATGGCGCTACAACGCCTCGTCGGCTTGGACGTGCGTCGGAGCCAGGCGAGGCGACGACAGCTGGGACAAGCTTCTTTGCCGTCCCCAATAAAGCAAGAGGGGCACGTCGGCAGCACATTAAATGCGTTTGTCTGACAATGCTAGGGGATAGACTCAGCCCCTGTACACCTTTCCACCTCCTGTGTGCCATTGTGGTGACCCCTTTTTGTCTATAAAAGGAGGCCCGAGGCTTACTGGAGGGGGATTCGGATCTTTTGGACTAGGGAGCCACTGCAGCTAGTTCAAGAACACAAGAACACCTAAATATATGTCAAAGCAGGACTAGGGTTTTACGCGTCTCCGCGGCCTGAACATGGGTAAACGATTTGTGTGCTGACCGCCAGACCCGCTCTTTGCACAACTCCGCACCCGCCAACCGTAGAAGGGATCCCAATGACCCCATAGGTGTCGTTTTCCATCGACATCTCTGGCGTGCTAGGTAGGGGGTGCGCAGTTATGAGAATACGGTCTGGATGAAGCAACGGCTTCATCTTGGTCGTCACTCCAAGCAAGAAGACGACCGAACAAATGGCTTCCTCGGTGGACGCGGCGAACGATCACGTAGCGGCAGAAAAGCTAAGTCAAGCAAAACTTTGAGTAATTCCTTTCTATGTATAAGGTTATCATCCTCGACGATCTTGCCCTATGTATGGAAAACCTGCACGCAATGGGGCCCTACCACTATTGGCAACGCCCTTGTTTTGTTTCGAGTCCGCTCAACAGTTCGAGCTGCTGCGTCGAGAACGGCAGGGTGACCTTCTGCGATTGGCAACGCTCTCGTTCTATCTCGAGTCCGTTCGACAGCTCGAGCGGTCGTGTCAAGAGCAGTGAGGCGGTTTACCCGGCAACAAGCATACCCGGCAGGCCATTGAGGATCCGTCCTCAAGACGCCGCCTGGGTTTCTGCGCCGGCAAACCTACCCGATTAACGTAGGGTGGACATACAAAGGGAGGTCAAATGGGAAAATAACATGCATCATTTCAAAAGTACTGCAGGGTTATATTACATCATTTGTTGCTGTGGTTCTAAGTAAAGATAAAAATTGTCTTGGTCATGAACCTGCAGCGGTGATAAGAAACGGGGTGCCTTGTCCCGGTGCTGGCCTTGTACCCTCCGAACTCTGTCGATTCGGCCGTTGATGGGCTCGATGCGCTCCTCGAGTGGCGCAGGGTCCACGTCGTCCAGCAAGCTATCCAACGAAGCTTCGGAGTCGAGGTCAGGGTTCCAGTACGCCATCTTGGTGAGGACCTTGGTCATGGCACCCCTGCAAAGCCTTCGGGCCTCTTCGGCCAGAGAGGCCGCCCTGTTGGAGTGGAACCGCTCTAGGGCCCCGAGAACACCCTCGAAGAACAGATTCAGCTTGTCATTAGGACTCACGTTCGGCTCCGGGACGTACCTCACGTTTGGCATCCCCATGGTAGCTAGCTGCGAGGTGATCCCGCCGGCGACATCGGTGAGGCGGCTGATCGAGAGCTTCTCGCCCGCCACGAACTCCGCATGGCTGGCAGCGTCGTTCTTCCGCAGCTGCCTCTCCTCCTCTAGATTCTTGGTTAGGGTCTCTTGCCGGGCCCTGACCTCTGAGAGCACCCCGTCAAGGCCCTCTAGCTTCAGCTTCAGGTCCTTGATGGACTCATTGACCGTGGAGAGCAGCTCGGCCTTGGCGAGGACCGTGGCTTGCGCGTCAGCCAAAGTGCCTTTGATCGCATCCCTCTCCCCCATCAGCTCCAGGACCTGCTTCTTCAGCTCGTCCCGCTCCACCTCCAGCTCGTTCACCTTGCCAGCATGGTCTTGGGCCTGAGCATTGAGGGCCTCCTAATGCCTCTGCTCTAGTTCCCGGGTCCGCTGCATGACAAGCTCCTGGACCTCCTCGTCCTTGCCGCAGAGTGTCGCGGCGAGCTTCTCCTCGCGAGCGGCAAGGTCCTCCTCCTGGGAGTTCAGCTTGGCCTGGTGCTGGAGCCGAGCGGCCTCCTCCTTGGCAGCCTGTCGACTCGCTGCCTCCTGCGCCTTCTCGACATCGGCCTGCTTCATGACAAGCTCTAGCTTGCGCTCGGCCAGCTAGTCCTAGGCGGCGTTAAATTCCTCACAGGTCTGGCGGAACCAAGCATGTGCCTCGGTGACGCGCCCTTCGAGGTCCGCCTCCGCCTTGTCCACCGCTGCCATCCTAGACTTGGCCTTGTCCAGGCGGGCACGGTGATGCGCATGAAGCTTGTGGAAGCTGGCGCTCATGCTCTGGAGGAGCCGCTCTTCCTGGGAACCGCCGCCACCGACACTCGGTCTGTCGACGACCTCAAGCCCAGCGGTGCCAAGCACCTCGTCGTCGAACACCTCCCCCTCGGCGGGCACCCTGGTGCTCGCCGTCCATGGGAGGTGGACGAACAAGTCGTCGCCCACCTTCAGATATTTGCCTGAGCCAGAGGCGGCGAAGGAGGAAGGCTGGTCGTCAACCACCTCCTCCTCGGCAGCAGCCTTGCGGGCCTCTCCGGCAGGCCCCTTGCCGGCTTCCTCGGCAATGGCCTCGCCGTCCTTGATGGCAGGCCCCTCAGCGGCGTCCTCAGCAACGTCCTTGGCGGCCTCCTCAGTGACGATCTCGTCGGCCTCGGTCGCGGCCTCTCTAGCGACATCTCCGATGACGGTGTCCACGTCCTCCCGGTCCACCGAGGAAGGATCTGGGTATCGATAAGGAGAATGAGGCGAAGCCAAGATCAAAATTTGAAAGAAGAAAAATGAGCCGGAATGGGAGGCAAACAACTCACCTGCGCCAAGCTGGGACGAAGTGGCCCCCTCCCCACTAACATTCGATGCCGGGACGGAGCCGTCGACGCCCGGGTTCACCTCCTCCTCCTCCGTGTGCATGGGCTCGGTGCTTGGCATCCTTGCCGGGGACCCCCTCGGGGTGGCGTTGTCGATGGGGGTGGCGTGTTGGGGGTGGCCCTCAGTGGCTCCTCCTGCTGCCGTTCTCCTCCTATGACCACGACAAGGTCAGCACCAAGAAATCGTGCCCCAGCACACGTCAATGGGGAGCGAGTGATGAACGCACGCTGGGGGATGCGCCGGGGGCTGCTCTCCGGGCTGCTCTCCACCACCACCAATGGCGTACTCGAGGTGCCCGCCGGGGGCTGGCCGCCCACCGAGGCCTTGGCCCTCTTCGCCACCCTCTGAGCCAGCGTCTCCTTATCCCTGCAAAGATGAAGACAAGTCAAGAAGAGTGGCACGGTCCGAGGGGACGGAAATGACAAAAGACAAGACACTTACTCATCCTCCGGCTCTTCTTCCGCGTCCTTCCTCTTCCTCCTCGGGCTAAGAGACCCGAGGTCGAAGAAGACCTCTGTGTCGTCACCTACGGGAGGAGGGGAAGCAGGTGGAGTTGGGGGACGTTTGGACGGAGAAGGGGCAGCTGCTTTCTTCTTCGCCACCGCAACCTTCACTGCCTTCCCCGCAGCTGCGGCCCTCGTATGACGCATGGGTGCCTCCGGAGGTTGTTGCGGTTGTGCGGTCCTGCCGGGCCGGAACGGCTCACCAGAGACGGCCCGCCACAGGACACGCCCTCTCCCCATGGCCGGGGGCTTGACATCCTCGGCCTCCTCCTCAGACGACTCATCGACGTCATCGTCGATGAGAGGGGCCCCGGTGCCGGCGCTGCTGGCCTCCCGAGCGAATTCCGCCCACTAGGCGAGCTCCTTCTCCTTCGCGGCCTTGGCAGCCTCGTCCTCCATGCCGCCAGCACAGCCGGCCTCCTTGCCGAGATCCGCCTCCGCCGCCCTGGCGGCGATGTAGTCCAGCTCCGCCTGGGTGGTGTCCTGGATGAGCCGCGCATCCTCGCGGATGTACTTCTCCACCAAGGTGTCGAAGAACTCCTACATCTGATCCTCCTCTGGCTCGGCCCAATGCGGGTAATGGCCATGCGCGTTCAAGTCCGGCATCATGGCGATGATGTTGGTTTGGCGAGAGTTGTTGCCCAGCGGGACCACCCCCGCCGGCAACCCGAACAAGGGCCCCTTGGCGACCTTGCCGGCCTTGCCGGCCCTCTCGTTCCTGCCGTCGCGACTCACGTCGAGTTGAAACAGCCGCTGGCAGAAATGGGCGTGCCCCATCACCGTGAAGTTGTGGTTCAGGCCGGGGTGAAGTCTCATGATATCAGCCGCATTGCTAAAAAGCCAGGCTGGCCTCCCCTTGTTGTGTAGTGGAGCGATTCGGCGGCGGATGAAATCCGCCCCAATCATCTCCAAAGTAAGCCCGGCAGTGGCAAGGCGGTGGATCTTGGTGGCGGCGACCGTGAGCCCCCCGTCCTGGGCATTGACGTCTCCCTAGTCATCTCTGCGAACCGGCGGCGTCTGGCGAACTTGGCAAAATTCCTGTGGGTCCTTCTCCTCAATCCAGCACCACCGGCTCCGCCACTCCTCCCACCTCTCCTTCTGAGCGCCCTCCGGATATGTCCCCTTCTCAAGGGGCCTTGGGATCCAAGTGACACAACCGTAGATGGCGCCTCCCTTCTGGATCCAAGGATAAAAGTAGTGGCCGAAGAGCGCCGTGCTGGGAAGCACTATGGCGAAGCCCTCACAGAGATGGGCAAAAAGAGCCATGCACGCCACGGCATTTGGAGTGAAATCCAGAGGATGGAAGCCGTAGGTGTGCATGATGTCGTTGAAGAAATCAGAGAAAGGGGGGCAGAGGCCGCAGGAAAAGTAGTCAACGAAGAATGGGTACCGATTTGGGGCGGCCTTGGCAAAATCGGCAGGGATGACGCCCGTGGCCGGATGCCCCGTCGACTCTCCCCCCGTCTTGCACCCCCGAAGGGGCTTGAAGTTGTCCCGGAGGTGGACCGCGTCGACTGTCGAGGGAAAGTAGGCGAGCTGCGTCCGCCGCGCCGCCGACTCGCTCTCCAGCAGCTCTGTCCCCCCAGCTTCCTTGGCCACTCCTTTGCCTTTGCTGGTTTTGGGTGCAGCAAAAATGCGACAGCGGAGAGCGAGAGCAAGGGCTGGAGGAGGAAGAAGGGGACGATGGTTCCGAGATTGGAGAAAGCACAGGGGGTAAATGTGCAGCGCGCCTGCGGTTACTCCTTTTTACGAGGAAGGCGCGAGCCGCCTCTTTACCACGATGTGACGCATGCGTGCGGAAACCACCCCACGCATGACCCCCACGTCACACATGACCCCCCACGTCGCGCGTTCAACGCAGGTCGTGGGGAAGCGCAGCGGACGGGGAGTTACTGCGGTAAAAATCTGCCCCACCTGCCCGCGCACCATTCTGGGCCTAGCCCAACAATGCGTCGCGCTTATGTGTGGCCCAGCCCCGGGGGCTCCTGTCGGTGTACAAAAGTAGGGGCTCTCCTTTTACACCCCTTAACTTGTGCACGGGCAGTCAGAGTCGCGCCCACGGCAACACTAAGCAGGGCAGAGGAGGGAAGCTGGAGCACAAGACGACCAAGGCAACGCCAAGACCAGAGATGCAAAGAGAGCAAGAGGGCGAGGTGGACTCCTCCGGCAAGACCCTTGCCGGGGTGGCTTTCGCGGCCTCGGCAAGATCCTTGCCGGGGCAACTTTCCTGACGCCAGCAGAGCGCGCCACCCTTGAGCCTAAGGGGTTCCAACACCATCAACCATATCGGAACCAAGGCTCGGGAGGCACCTCCGTGGTGGCATGCAGATCTTTGTAGAGATCATAGATACACAAGATCAGATGAGAACCAGAAGACGATGACCCTTGGCGAGATCCTTGCCATGGAAATCCATGAGACCCATGGCAAGATCCTTGCCAAGGACGACCGCGGTGGCGCAGCGAGACCCTTGTCGGGTCCTCGGCAAGACCCTTGCCGAGGACGCCTGCGGGGCCGCAGCCAGGCCCGCGTCTGCCAAGGCCTCCACCGCCGCTCCCATAGAGCTGCCAGCTCGACCAGCTGGGCAGGCATCTGCGTGGCAGCGCGCGGCCTCTACACCAACTCAGCAAGCACCTGCGTTGTGGCATGCAGATCTTCGTGAAGGCTCCACCACCGCGCCAACTCAACAGCCAGCCAACGTGGCGCTACAATGCCTCGTCGGCTTGATCGCGCGTCGGAGCCAGGCGAGGTGACGACAGCTGGGAGGAGCTTCTTTGCCATCCCCAATAAAGCAAGAGGGGCACATCGGCAGCGCATTAAATGTGTTTGTCCAACGATGCCAGGGGATAGACTCAGCCCCTGTACACCTTTCCACCTCATGTGTGCCACTGCGGCGACCCCTTTTTGTCTATAAAAGGAGGCCTGAGGCGTACTGGAGGGGGATTCGGATCTTTTGGACTAGGGAGGAACTGCAGCTAGTTTAAGAACACAAGAACACCTAAATATACGTCGAAGCAGGACTAGGGTTTTACGCGTCTCCGCGGCCCGAACCCAGGTAAACGATTTGTGTGGTGACCACCAGACCGCTCTTTGCACAACCCCGCGCCCGCCAACCGTAGAAGGGATCCCATTGACCCCATAGGTGTCGTTTCTCACCGACACCCTCGCATTACATTATTTGCCATTTTCCTCTTGTTTTCCTCTCCCCCACTTCACCTTTGCCGT
This sequence comes from Triticum urartu, assembly GCF_003073215.2. NCBI lineage: Eukaryota > Viridiplantae > Streptophyta > Magnoliopsida > Poales > Poaceae > Triticum > Triticum urartu. Next base: position 468,783,418 of record NC_053023.1, read on the forward strand.
TTTATTCGCCCCTTTTTCCGTTCGCTTCTTTTCGCTCGCTTCTTGTGTGATTGTGTGTTGGATTGATTGTTTGTTATGATGGCTCAAGATAATACTAAATTATGTGACTTTTCCAATGCCAACAACAATGATTTTATTAGCACTCCGATTGCTCCTATTACCGATGCTGAATCTTGTGAAATTAATGCTGCTTTGTTGAATATTGTCATGAAAGGTCAATTTTCTGGCCTTCCTAGTGAAGATGCCGCTACCCATCTAAACAACTTTGTTGATTTGTGTGATATGAAAAAGAAGAAAGATGCGGATAATTATATTGTTAAATTGAAGCTATTTCCGTTTTCTCTTAGAGATCATGCTAAAACTTGGTTCTCTTCTTTGCCTAAAAATAGTATTGATTCATGGAATAAGTGCAAAGATGCTTTTATCTCTAAGTATTTTACTCCCGCTAAGATCATCTCTCTTAGAAATGATATTATGAATTTTAAGCAACTTGATCATGAGCATGTTGCACAAGCTTGGGAGAGGATGAAATTAATGATACGTAATTGCCCTACGCATGGTTTGAATTTATGGATGATTATACAAAAAATTAATGCTGGATTGAATTTTTCTTCTAGAAATCTTTTAGATTCGGGCGCATGAGGCACTTTTATGGAAATCACTTTAGGAGAAGTTACTAAACTCCTAGATAATATTATGGTTAATTATTCTCAATGTCATACTGAAAGATCCACTAGTAAAAAGGTTCATGTGACTGAAGAGATTAATGTTTTGAGTGGAAAGATGGATGAACTTATGAATTTGTTTTCTAATAAGAGTGTTTCTTCTGATCCTAATGATATGCCTTTGTCCACTTTGATTGAGAATAATAATGAATATATGGATGTGTGTAACACCCTCGATGCGACTATAGCTCCCACGTGTCGAGGCACGACTTAGAGACATAATCGCATTGAAGGCATATGTCGCAAGTTAGGCAATCTTCACAACATCCCATGTAATATATAGATAGTAAAAGGGGAGATAACATAGTTGGCTTACACTCGCCACGTCAATCAAGTACATAAATAACATTACATCATTCAAACACTCATGGCCCGACTATGGCGCCAAAATAAAAGATAACCCAACATGCGACACGGTCCCGATCACCCCCAACTGGGCACCACTACTGATCATCAGGAAAGGAAACATAGTATCGTGGAGAGTCCTCATCGAACTCCCACTTGAGCTCGAGCGCGTCACCTAAAGCGGAATCGTCAGGCCCTGCATCTGGTGTAATAGTAATCTGTGAGCCACAGGGACTCAGCAATCTCGCACCCTCGCGATCAAGACTATTTAAGCTTAATAGGTATGGCAAGGTAAATATATGTGGAGCTGCAGCAAGCGACTAGCATATGTGGTGGCTATCCTGTTCGCAAAAGAGAGCGAGAAGAGGAGGCAAAGCGCGAGTGAGAAACTAGAGAGCAACCTGCACAAGCATTACTCCAACACCGTTTCCACTTCCCGGACTCCGTCGAGAAGAGGCCATCACGGTAACTCACACTATTGATTCATTTTAATTAAGTTAAGGTTCAAGTTATCTACAACCGAACATTAACAAATTCCCATCTGCCCATAACCATGGGCACGGCTTTCGAAAGTTCAAATCCCTGCAGGGGAGTCCCAACTTAGCCCATGACAAGCTCTCACGGTCAACAAAGGAATGGACCTCCTCCCGAGACGTTCCGATCAGACTCGGTATCTCGGTTCTTCAAGACACTTCGACACGTTAAAACAAATCCAGCAACACCGCTCGAATGTGCCGACAAATCCCGATAGGAGATGCACATATCTCGTTCTCAAGGCACAATCGGATAAGCAATCCATACAACTAAAACCAGCCCCCGAGTTTCCCTGAGGTGGCGCTGCAAGGGGCTCTAGGGTGGACCAACACTCAGAGGAGCGCTGGCCCCGGGGGGTTTAAATAAGATGACCCTCGGGCTCCGGAAACCCAAGGGAAAAAGAGGCTAGGTGGCAAATGGTAAAACCAAGGTTGGCATTGCTGGAAAGGCTTTAATCAAGGCGAACTATTAAGGGGTTCCCATTATAACCCAACCGCGTAAGGAACGCAAAATCCGGGAACATAACACCGATATAACGGAAACTAGGGCGACAAGAGTGGAACAAAACACTAGGCGAGAGGCCGAGACTTCCACCCTTTACCAAGTATATAGATGCATTAAGATAACATGGCAATATAATGATATCCCAACAAGTAAATAATGTTCCAACAAGGAACGGTCTCCAATCTTCACCTGCAACTAGCAACGCTATAAGGGGGGCTGAGCAAAGCGGTAACATAGCCAATCAATGGTTTGCTAGGACATGGTGGGTTAGAGGTTTGACATGGCAATTTTGGAGGCTTGCAAGCAAGTGGTAGGCATCGTAGCATTGGCATAGCAAAAGAGCGAGCATCTAGCAAAGCAAAGATAGTAGTGATTTCGAGGGTATGATCATCTTGCCTGCAAAGTTGTCAGAGTTGACTGGATCCTCAAAAGCAAACTCAACGGGCTCCTCATTAGCGAACTCGTCTCCTGGATCTACCCAAACAAGACAAACAAACAACAAGGACACAATCAACCACGTGCAAGGATCAAACAATATGATGCAAACATGGAATGCTACGCGGCATGCGATGCGGGATGCATATGCAAGATTTGACAAGGGATGCATGAACCCGGCCTCAACTTGGAAACCAAGTGTGCCACTGGAAAGATGAGATGAAATCACTTGAAAACGATATAAAGAACGCCGGAATCGGAGTTACGGTTTGGAAATGGCAAGCGATTCAAATATGACACCGGTCTGCGATTTATAGCAAGTAGCCATCTAAATGCAATGAGATGAACAAGCTACAGCACCCAAACATGACAAAAAACACATGACAGGGATGCATTCATGCTGCTTAACAAAAGTCTAGCACTGAGCTATGACCAATTCATCCATTAACAGGTTCAAACAAGCATGGCAAAAATGCATATGGCAAACAGATTTCAGACTTAGTGAAATTAACACTTGTCTGGAATTTCAGATCAGGTAGCACTCTTCGGAGCATCAAAACTACATGCTACAAGACCTGAACATGGCAAAGTCAAGCATGCCATGGAGATACTCAAAGAGCTTAACAAAAGTCCCTTAGTGACCTTGAGCCAAAAGGGATCGGAAAATACAATTGCAAGCATGTGAACATAGCAAAAACATAATCAGTTCTCAGACTTAGTGAAAACTGGAGCATGCTGAAACAGATATCAAGTAGGCATGTTTACAAGCTCGATGCACTCACTACAGAGCAAGTCATGACAAGCTAAGCATACACCCATCAAGAATACACAAAATTCAAGCTAGGCATGGCAAGAACAATAGCATAGCATGCACGGATCAACTACAACATCCTCGGCAAAATCGCTAACAAGTAGACAATCTGCCCAGATTCACGAAGTAGCAAAAGTAGAGCTCGATTGACTCAAGCTAGGGTGCTCCATAATTGCAAACAAAGGAATGGATGGATAGAGCACTAAAAGATTAACAAAACATCCTTACTGACCATCCTCAAAAGAGGCACAGATCACTAGGAAACAACATGAACATATGGCATCATGAGAAAAACAGATCAAGGACTTAGTGGAATTGCTAAGTCCCTGAAATCAGCATTACCAAGTGCCTCACTTTGCAAGCTTGTGCTAGTCACCACACACATCACAAAAATACATGGGTTGCACCTCTGGAAAGATGGCAAAACCCTTAACAAAACATATGTAGAGCTCATGGGCATATCATGCACACAATAATCATGACAAAAATGACAAATATCTAAATGGAGCAGCAGATCTGACAATTATCTCAAGTAGCCTCATTCTAACAGCATTTCGGGCATCAAGATGACCTCAAATGAAAATGATGCAATGGAATGAAATGATGTACTCTCTCAGACGAACATTTTTCTATTCTAAATGCCCAAAACGGAGTTACGGATGCAGTGATTGACTCTTTGATTGATAGGCAGAAAGTGAGCCACTTTAGTGAGTTTGTCGATGACAACGAATATAGCATCATTGCCATGCTTGGACTTTGGAAACCCAGTCACGAAGTCCATCTCAATGTGGTCAAACTTCCATTCTGGAATGGCAAGAGGTTGGAGGAGACCAGCTGGCCTTTGGTGTTCTGCCTTCACTCTTCTGCAGACATCACACTCATTCACGAACTGAGCAATCTCGCGATTCATTCGAGTCCACCAATAAGCCTACTTGAGGTCCTGATACATCTTCGTGCTCCCAGGGTGGATGGAGAGGATAGAATTGTGAGCCTCGTTCATGATCACTTTACGAAGTTCACCTTTGGGCACGACAATACGATCCTCGAAGAAGAGAGTATCCTTGTCATCAAGGCGGTAGCACTTGTACTTGGGTTGACTCTTGGCAATCCCAATCTTCACCTTTTTCACCATAGCATCAAGAAGCTGGGCTTAGCGAATCTGATCTTCCAAGGTAGGAGAGACTTGAAGGTTGGCGAGGAAACCTTGAGGAACAACTTGCAGATTAAGTTTGCAGAAGGCTTCACAAAGCTCGGGTTGATAAGGCCTGAGAATAAGACTGTTGCAATAAGCCTTCCTGCTCAATGCGTCAGCAATCACATTGGCCTTGCCTGGAGTATACTCGATACTCGGATTATACTCTTGAATCATTTCGACCCATCGAGTTTGCCTGAGGTTGAGATTAGGCTGAGTGATGATGTACTTGAGACTCTTGTGATTAGTGAAAATGTCCACTTTTCTTCCCAATAAGAGATGTCTCCAAGTCAAAAGAGCATGCACAACTGCCGCCAACTCGAGATCATGAGTGGGGTAGTTCTTCTCATTGGGCTTCAACTAGCGAGAGGTATAAGCAACAACTTTCTTCTCTTGCATCAAACTGCGCCAAGACCTTGGAGAGAGGCATCACAAAAGGCCTCGTACGGTTTGGATTCCTCAGGCGGAGTCAGAACTGGAGCAGTGATCAATTTCTCTTTCAAAGTGTTGAAAGCAATGTCACACTCCGGAGACCAAACGTACTTGACGTGCTTCTGGAGAAGATTTGAGAGAGGCTTCGCGATCTCAGAAAAGTTTTCAACAAATCTTCGACAATAGCTTGCGAGACCGAGGAAGCTACGAAGTTGCTTCAGTTCTGAGGAGATTCCCAATTCACAATTGCAGACACCTTCTCAGGATTCACCGCAATGCCCTTGGCAGAGATGATATGACCAAGATAAAGAACCTCATCGAGCCAAAATTCACACTTGGAGAACTTGGCGTAGAACTGGTGTTCCCTGAGCTTATCAAGAACCAAACGCAAGTGCTTGGCATGATCTTCCTTGTTCTTCGAGAAAACCAGAATGTCATCAAGATAGACCAAAACGAAGGCATTGGTGTAGGCGTTGAAAATGAAGTTCATCATGCGAGAGAACGTCGGAGGAGCGTTGACGAGGCCAAAAGACATGACAGTGTATTCGTATGAACCATAGCTTGTCCTGAAAGCCGTCTTGGGAATATCTTGCTCACGGATTCGAATCTGATGATAACCCATACGGAGATCAAACTTGGAGAATACTTGGGCACCTTTGAGTTGTTCGAATAGCTCATTGATGTTAGGAAGTGGGTATTTGTTCTTGATGGTCTTCTTGTTCAATGGACGGTAATCAACACAAAGCTGGTCCATTCCATCCTTCTTCTTCACAAAAAGAACACCACAACCCCATGGAGAAGAACTAGGCCGGATGAGACCCATTCTCTCTTGAATATCGAGTTGCTTCTTCAGCTCTTTCAACTCTTCAGGTCCGAACTTGTAAGGATGCTTGCACATTGGTTCCGTGCCAGGCTCAAGATCAATGACGAATTCAACTGGCCGGTGCGGAGGCATTCCTGGAAGCTCTTCTGGAAAGACGTCTTGATATTCGCAAACGACTGGAATTTGCGAGATAGCATCCAGTTCACCCTTCTCATTGAGAGAAAACATACGGATGGTATCATCACAAGCGGCAAAAACAATTACATCCTCAGACGAATGAGTCAATTGAATCTGCCTGGCTGCACAATCAAGCTGAGCCTTGTGCTTAGAAAGCCAATCCATTCCGAGAATAAGATCAATATCCGAGTCACCCAGAACATTTGGAGAGGACAAGAACTTATAGTCACCCAAAGTGATTGTAACATCCGGAACGCATACTCGAGATGTCATTTGACGGGCCAGAGAGACAATAGCCAATGGTTTCGGCAACACTTGAGTAACAAAATCATGCTTAGATGCAAAAGGTCTCGAGATGAAACAATGCGATGCACTAGTGTCAAAAAGAACTCTTGTGGGAATATCGTTAACAGGAAGGTTACCCATGATGACATCTGATGAATCCTCTGCCTGAGCTGCATTCACCATATTGACCTTGGTGTACTTGGGGTTATGCTTGACCACAGCTGTACTTGCCGATCTCACAGGAGGAGGAGGAGGAGGGAGACGCCTCTGGTTGAAACACTTGTTGGCATAGTGACCCTTCTGTTGGCACTTGTTGCACGTGACATCTGAAAGCGGACGGTGGTACGGAGCACTCGATCTTGGAGCTTGAGACGAAGTCTTGTTCTGAAGGCCGGGGGGGGGGGGGGGGGAAAGATCCACTGCCACCTTTGCTCTTCTGCTGATACGGCTGACGGAACGGAGGAGGAGGAAGCCAATACTTCTGCTGCTTGGCCACTTGAGTAGAGGAAGAAGGAGTAGCATCTCTGACTCGCTTCTCTGAAGCATCACACCTCAGTTGAGCAGCCTCTTGCTTCAACGCCATGTTGTCGAACTCATCGTACCTCAAGGGCTCAAAGAGAACAAGAGCTAGCTGAATTTCTTCTCCGAGACCACCCCTGAACTGGTATATCATGGTCTTCTCATTAGGGACGTCCTGCTTGGCAAAGCGGGCGAGCTTCTGAAACAACTTGTTGTAGTCATAGACAGACAAAGAGCCTTGCTTCAGGTTGCGGAATTCCTCACGCTTGCTTTCAACCATGCTCTGAGGGATATGGTGAGCTCTGAAATCTTGACGGAATTCATCCCAGGTAATCACACGTCCACCTCTAGAATCCTTGTACTGCTGGAACCACTCTGCAGCTTGGTCTTTGAGTTGGAAGGAAGCGAACTTGACAAATTCCTCAGGCCTGACATTACTGCACTCGAAATGCTTGCACAGATCCATGAGCCAATCGTCAGCATCGGTTGCCTCAAGTCAATTGCTGAAAGTCTTTGGCCTGTTAGCAATGAACTGGTTGAGTGTAGCTAAGTGATTCTGATTGTTACCTTGATTCCCTTGGTTGCCTTGATTGCGCTCTTGGAGAATTTGCATGATCAACTGCGTGTGTGCATTGGTTGCGGCCATCACAGCTTGCGATGCCTCCGGAGGAGGTGGAGGTGGTGGCGGATCAGGATTCGGAGTCGTGCGCGTTGGAGGAGCCATCCTGAAGAGGTTGACATCCATTAGCACATTGATAGATAAATATTGAAGCTGAATCCAACGGAATGAAAATGGCAACATATAGTCTTCACATCCGAACAAAATGAATGAATGCATTCCTCTTGAAATGGTCACATATCCATAAATTGAGAAGCCACGTAGAATTAAGGTAGAGAAATAAATCAACAAGGTACGGATCAAGAACGAATACTCGGTAAGAAATCCCAATCTCAAACCAAATATCCGTGGAAGAAGAACTAGAGCTACAAGAATTCCCACCTATGAAACTCCCGGACCTTTCCGGTTATGCAATCAGG